>NW_025920127.1:1192857-1391609 GCF_902686445.1 Sciurus carolinensis | reverse complement strand
CTGAAAGATCCGGAGCGACTGCTAATAAGGGAACCCAATAAGGGAAGGTTCACCCACGTTCACCTCCGCCTGCCTTCTGCCGCATCCCAGTCACCGCAGCCGGCCTGTCGCAGGTTTCTGACTGGTGGCTCCAGGAGGCTTTTTTTAACAACCTGCAGGGGTGCAGCAGGTGCTGCTTGTTGAGGCCTGCACTTTGCAAGCCTCGCATGGACCTGGTTGGCAGGAGAGTCATGCGGCTTGCGGGAGGCAGGGTCCATCTCTCACCCTCCTTCCGAGCTGTTGCTGTTTGCTTGGAGTCTGGACAGGACCATCGTTGCTGCCTGTTGGTTTGGGCAGGGGTTTTTTTAGCAGAACAAAACTTGCTGTTTTTCCATAATTCACATACCATGGAACCCACCAGGAAGATGTCCAGCTGGGTGTCTCTAGCCTGTTCACAGAGTGGGGCACCCATCACAGCCCTGGTCTGAGAGCATGTCCATCACCCCAAGGAGAAGCCCTGTGCCCCTCAGCTGCCAGTCCCAGACCCCGATCTCATCAGCCCTGACCGGCCACTGCTGTGTCTTCTGTCTTCACCAATTTGCCTGGAGGAGCGGATGTTGGAATCCTTCCGGGACACTCTCCTGAAAGTGGGGTGAGGGGTGACAATCCCAGTCACATCGAGTCACAGTTTCCTCCTTGGAAAAGCAAGCTTAAGACAAATTTGAGCTCACTCGCAGCCCTGATCCTGTCAGACCCTAAAGCAAACTGGATCAGCCTCAAGGACTCCTGGCTCTCTCCCCGCTCACACTCTATACCCGACCCCTCCCTTTGGGAAAGTGGGTCCTCACCAGGTGAGTCTGGACCACATGTGACCCGTAATTTATTCCCGAGGACGTGTGTCATCAGTGCCTTTTGCAAATAAGGCCACAGGTGTGGCGGGTATGGGCACCCCAGGAAAGGCCCTGGCTTTCCTCAAGGACCCTGGGCTGCAGCAGGGACCCCACAGCACAGAGCTTGGGCAGACGGGCTTCCACCCTGCGCAAATCGTGAAACACAAGGGCCCATCTCTTTGTTGCTGGCCTGGGATACCGCTTGGCACGTGGTCACTGAACTCTGCTGTGTGCCCAGCCTGCGCCACACACCAAGGTCAGAACAATGAGGCAGATCTCAGGGCACTCACGGTTCAGAGGCAGAGGAGGAAGGTCAGGACAGCACAGATCGACGGGTGCATGCTGGGTCACTGAGCCGCTGGCGGTGGCTGCTCCCTTGTGCTTCCCTTCACACCTGCTTGTGGACAGACGGCCCCCACGTAGCCCACCAATCCTCTCCTGGTCTTTTGGAAATGTGAGGGTCTGAAAAAGGAAATAGCAACAAATATAATGATTAAAAAAAATAAATAAAAGTCCAGTAAATGAGCCGTCACTCTGTGGGGTCCCTGGCCTCTGCAGTTCCTGGAGGTTGCAGGCCCTGGCTCTGGGTGCCCCCCTCCCACCTGCTACCTCTGCACTGGCTTCTCCTGTTCTCGCTGTCACCCTCTGTCTTCCCATGAGGACACCAGTCACCGGACTCAGGACTCAGCCTAATTCAGGGTGATTGATTAACCTGGCTTGATGAATCACAGCCACAAAGTCCCTGTTTCCAGAGAGGGTCATGTTCTGAGGTTCTGAGTGACATGAATTTTGGGTGGGGGGGACAAGGTTCAGCCTAGCACACCAGAGCTGGTTTACTGGTACCAGACCCAACTCCCCAAGGGTGCCGCAGGACTGAGCTGCCCACGGAGGTGAAGTGCTTATAAACATGCTGGTTCTGTCCCTCACTGTCTCACTTCCCACTTCCAGTTGGTGACTTCTTGGTAGACTGTCCCAAACAAATCACCTCCTCTCCTCTTCTCTTCCCGAGAAGCAGATTCAATCAGACACAGCACCAGCAGGGTTTGCTGGGCAATCACAGGAGGGTTAAGAGAAGGAAAAGAATCCTGGCTGTTTTTTTTTTCCCCATGATCAATGGGTATTTAAGCCATCCACTTACCCAGGTGAGGACTGAATGATTACAAGGTGACGTCTGTCAAGCTGTATCTGCTGGCAGGAATTCTCCCAGCTACAGCACCATGGAAGGCAGGCGCTCGTGGGAGCTGCTTGCCTGCCTGTCCTGCCTCCGGGGGGGTGGGGTCTGTGTGGTATTCCCCGGTTTCACACGAGTGGGTTCCTCTCCCCAGCACTCCTTTTGACTGGTGTAATCCAACAGTCTTCTAGAGGATGAGGTTTCACACCAAGAAAATAGACACGAATTGCAACAGATCCTATAATTACATAAGAAATGTGAGGCCTGGGGTTCATGGGGTTCAAGACAATGCTAAAACAGTGATCAGGCACCTGCTGACAAAGGCAGGTCAATTACAGGAAGAGGAATGTCGTTGGTCCCCAGTCACTGTTCAGAAGTGCCAAATAAGGTGTCCTCCTTCCTAAATTGCCATTCACTACCTACATCCAGGACACTCATGGCTGTAGGCGGACATAGAGGTTTCCAGACTCTTCTGCTTCTTTGTACATGACTCTCACAAAAGCTAATGGGCTCCCAATATAAAGCCTCAAAATAGGGACATTTGTTTCTGGGGGAGTGGTTTTCAGACCCCAGACTCAAGTAGGTAAAAATATAATTGTCATTTTCTTCTTCCATAACTGAAACAATTTTTTACTAAGTCTTTCACCTTAGGGAACAAGAATTAACTATCAAGCAATTCAGATTTTCATCCTTTCTCCTGCGGGATGCGTCTCAGTTCCAACTGCACAAGAGAAATATAACACAGTCATGTGGGTGATTCTAAATTTTCCAGAAACCACATTAGAATACAAAGAAAGTAAGGTCTATGTTAATGATGCTTTGCTCAGTCAGGTTGACCTGAACTCTCACCCTTTCAACGTGTGGTCAGTATCAGGGTTCGTGGGTGGACATTGTGCATTTGTGCACCAAGGCTTTGAAATGCCACGTGCAAGGTACTGAAAGCGCATCTCGATTCAGACTCCCCGAGTTCAGCACGGGAGTGGACATTCAGAGTACTCCGCCCCAGAGTGCCCGACTCTCACTGAAGGGCACATTCTGAGCTGGAGGCGTTGGGAAGCAGCAGACAGGCAGCACTTCTGCCACCCGCAGACAACAGGAAGGGGCACCCACATTCCAGAACAGAGACTCCTCGAGAGCAGCCATGCCTCTGTCTGCTAAGAGCCAGGCCGTGTGTGTGCAGACCCTGCCCCTTGTGAAGAGCCGCCTAAGAAGACTCTACACTCCAGACGGTCCCCTCAGGTGACGCCGTCCTGTGAGGATGGAGCATAGCTACCTCCAGGGCTTGGTCCATGAGAAGAGGAAGGAGGGAGGGGAATCTCATGGAGGAGGACAGACCTGACTCCAGAGAAGGCCTAATGGCTTCCTTGGGCCTGCCCCACCATCACCTCTAGTGTCCCAGACGGCCTGCAAGCTGATTAGGCTCCAGCCTTGAGGAACTCTGGAAACCACTGCTCCACCTTGCAGGGCCACAGCTGCCTGCCCTGGAAGCAGGGCTGTCAGAAGACCTAACCACAGAGGCTTTTCTCACACTGCCCCACGTGAAGAGGAAGGAAGCCTGCTGGAGTGCCTGAGGGTGGGGGGCTCTGATGAGAGGACAGGAGAACCCCAGGGCAGGGGAGCAAGCTCTTTGCCTCTCAGAGACGCCTCTCCTTGGGGCCTGGCCTCAGAGGAGGAGGAGGCGGCCAGACCACATGGCCAGGCAGCCAGCCGGCTTTGGGTGTGGGGAGCGGAGCCGTAGCTCTCCTGGGTGGGCAGTGACCTGCTTACCTATGTGCTGCACAGCAAGCACCCCCACGCTTCGTCTCTGTGTTTGCGGTCTCCGTGGCTTCCTGGGGCTGGTAATCAGGAGCCGCTCGGCCAGTTGGTTCTGGCTGAGAATCCCTCCTGAGGGTTCAGTAGATGGGGCCGTGGGGGTCATCCTGAAGCTCCACATCACGCAGCTGGGGAGATGTGAACGCCTGGCTCCTCTGGTCCCTGGTGGCTCCATGAGGCTCATGACATCAGGATGGCTGGAATGGACTTCGCACCTGGCAGCTCCCAGTACCAAGGCAAAGGGTATGTGCAGGGCACCCTGGAAGCCACAGGCACCGCCAGCCCAGAACCCATTCAGGAGCTGCATCACTGCATCCCAGGAACCAAAAGCCAACCCAGGTTCAAGTGGAGGAAACACAGACCCAGGACCCCACCTGGTCACAGGTGAGAGCACACGAGATACACGCTAGTGCATCGATCGTCACCAAAGACACACTGCCGGACACGGGGGTTTGTGACAATAAAGAAAGAAGAAAGGAAAGCAGCTCTTAGCTGATGAGAAAGCAGCTGTAGGAATTGGCAGAGGGACTGAGGTGAAGAGTGTCCCCCAAATCCTATCCCCGGAATCTCAGCATGTAAGCTTCTTTAGAAATAGGGTAATTGAAGATGTAACCAGTGGAAGAAATGAGGCCATCCTGGAGTAGGGTGGACCCTAAATCCACACGAGGACAGAGAGCAGGGGGACACGGCCTTCTGGAGCTGGACGTGAGATTGTGGTGGTGTGGCTTCAAGCCCAGAGGTCGGGTGGGGTCCTCCCCAGGGCCTTCTGAGGGAGCGCACCCTGCGCACACCTTGGTTCAGACTCCTGGTGTCCGGAGCTCCCAGACAGCTTTCCCAGTGGATGGTGCATGCCACATCAGCCACAGGAAATGCCCCTGCTCTGTGACTGAACTGTACGGGCTGAGCTTTCTCTGCCACCATGTCCCATTTACCCCTGACCCCAATCCATGCAGGCAGGTTAGCACTTTTTTAAGCATGTGCAAATAATGTGGCTTCCTGTCTGGCTCGCCTGGTCTGCATCTCTGAAGAGTTTGCTTTAGAATTTTCAGGGGCTGCCGCTGAGGCTCAGTGAATTCTCTTCATTTGGAACAATTTGATGAAAAGTAGAAATTCCTAACACCTGGGTGAGAACAGGCCGGAGAAGAGAAAGAGCAGCTGCCGAAAGCCCCTCTCCCTTCACTGAGCGTCTTCTGAAGGTTTGTAGAATTCGCTTTGCGCTGTCTGGTCCTGATTTGTGTCTGTTCTCTGTGGAATGGAGTCACATGTCCCATGAATCTGTCACTTTCAGGAGGGCCAGGTGATTCAGGACTTGTCCCAGGAGCACCAGGCTACTTGGGCTTGAGGAGCAGAGAGAGAAGAAGCTCTTAAGGAGGACGCCAGTGAGCCCGGGGGTTTCTCTCTTGTGGTCAGTGCTCCCCACTCCATCTTGATTGCCAGCAATTGGCCCCTGAGCTGCTAGCAGACCAGAGGAGAAATGGCCAGGATCCAGAAGCAGCTGAAGAAGGCCCAAGCCACTGCAAATGAAACAGCCTGTTAACAATCCCCTCCCGAGTCAGTGATGGTTTCTGTCCCAATGTTTCCTGAAGTTGCTGTGTTGGAGGGCATGGAGAGGGAACGTGTCCAGAGGTCGATGGCTGTCTAAATATCAGGAATCCTCGGGAAAGCAACTGGCACGCTTTGGAAATGTGCAGAACCTGTTCCAGGATGTGCAAGGACCGCAGTCAGGGGAGGGGACCTGTGGAGAAAGGCAGGCAGACCGATCCCCGGTCAGGAATCAGAGAGCTCGGAGCACTGAAGGGAACCCAGTGACCCTTCAGAGCAGCTGCACCCAGAAGACAAGAACTGTGTGAAGCAACACGCAGACAAGAGCTCTTGCCATGAAAAATAGGTGTGCTGACACAAAAGGCCCAGTCAGGAGCTGCAAGAATTTCCCCAGAAAATCAAGCAAGACAGAAACTATGAGGTGCTCAGGAAGAGACATGAGGCAGAGGGGAAACTGTGAACGCATGATAAAGCCCAGCCTGCAGGACTGTGGAGAGACATGGGGCTCGAGGACAAAAGCACAGCACATGTGACCCCAGGGGACTTCTGGCACCCTCCCCTGACAGCCTCCTGAGACTGAGGAACTTTAAAGAACAGCCTAAAAGCTCCAAGAGAGAAGAAACTCGCTCTAAAGGAAGTTCGCATCTGACTTGCATGGAATGGCTCATCTGCAACTCTCGTTGCTGGAGAAACGCAGAATTCCCTCCAGCTCCAAGTACAAGCCACTTCAGGACCAGGCGTTTAACCCAGGTGCATGGTCCTGCCAGGGCAGGTGCAGAGTTTGGCTGTTTTCAGACGAGAAAAGATGACCCTCAAATCCTGCCCTCTTGGGAGTTGGGTCCTCGTGGATGAACGGGAGGATGAAGCCCAGCTGAAAGGACGCCTGCTCAGGAACCTGGAACCACCGCAGCCCGCGGCAAGGCAGGCAGAGGGACGGCTCCGGGCAGGAGCAAGAAGCCAGGCCTCCCTGAAGAGGGTCTGCTAGACCACCGGCTGTAACTCAGGAGACCGGAGGAGAACCTGGAGCATCATCACCATAGGATGCAAACACACATGCCTTCTAAGAAGGAAAGGTGTGCCTGAACCCGCGAAGGAAAGTCGTTGCCCAGTGAAGCGGAAGGACCTGGCATCCTGGGGATGCTGCACATCCCTGAGCAGAGACCAGCTCACTTTTTTTTTTTTTTTTTTTTTTTTGCGGTACTGGGGATAGAACTCAGGGCCTTGTGCTTGTGAGGCAAGCACTCTACCAGCTGAGCTATCTCCCCACCCCTCCGGCTCACTTTTAATTACCGAATGTCATCCAGCTTCTGTAGGAAGAATGGGAGAAAGGAAAATTGTGGGACTCTGTGATGGTGGAAAGGTCCTGATTTGCAGGATAATGTGCTGATTTTGTGTTTGCTTTCAGCTGTTAGCATCCACTTACAGGTACAGCAGAGTTTTGGGTCAGGGTTGCCAAAGAATAAATCTGCACAAACTTGGTGTCACCTGAGGAGAAGCAGGCTGCCAAAGCAGCAGCAAGTGGTGGAACACATGAAGCTTCCCATCTCCCTGTCCTGTGAGCATCACAGATAAAAGATGACACAGGCAGATTAGGAGTAGTGATTGCCACGTGTTATTTAAATTCATACGTGTGTACCACTGAAGAATTAAAAGTAAAAACACGGCCATCTGCAGCTTAAAGGAAAGCTGGGGAGGGAGGTCAGGGGGAGCAGAAAGTGACATCCCCGATAGCCAGAGTCCCAAGAGACTACCGACAGCTGATAAAGCAGAGAGCGCAGCAGAGGAAAAGGAAGCGTTATGCAGATGGCCACCCAAGAGCCCAGATTAGAAATGGCTGAAAACCGTCCCTTCAGGGAAGAGGCTTGGGACACGGATGGGGAGCACCCTGCAAATGAAGCAAAGAATATTCCTTCTCATTCTTCTCACTAAGAGCTCTTCTGCATTTTTAAAAACTAAGACCACAAGTAGTTTCCTGTGGTTCCCATAACAAGTGACGGTCACCTTGGTGGCCTAAACCAATGTGAACTGACCATCTCTCAGTTCTGGTGGGTAGACGTACAACACAGGTCCTCCCTGGGCTGAAACCAGGTGTCCACCAGGCTGTGTTCCTGCCGGTGGCTTGAGGTAGACTCTGTGTCCTGGCCTCTGCTGGCTACCCAGGTCCTTGGCTGGGTACCCTTTCCTCATCTTCACGACCACTGCCTCTGAACTCCATCCTCTCCCGAGCCAGACAGGTCCACTGGCGTCTCTCCACAGGGTGTTCTGCTCCCACGGGTACATCTCTGAACCTCTCTTGCCTGAGACGCACACCTGACAACACAGGGCAGGGTGGCTACCCTTCTCAATGCCAACTGTTTGGCTCCTGATGTAGTCATAGTTGCAGTCCTCTGCCTTGAAATGCTACATAGCCATGGGTCTTCGAAGTAGGACCTGGGCCTCTTAGGGCGGTTACTCTGTCTGCCACAAACCAGGATTTCTTTGGTAACTTGAATGCAAAAACAAACAAACAAATAAACAAAAATCTCTGCAAATGTGAAAAAATCTTTAAAGATTCACTTGAAGGAAAGTTCACAAAATAGTGCTCCCTGCGGTGTTTTAAAGGCATACGTTTGTGTGTGTGCAGACATTTGCAGAGAAAGGCTAGCGATGTGGGGTGCAGTTCATTCTGTGTGGGGCTGACTCACTCTTATTTTATTCATGCTTCAGTTTTTCATGATTTATAATGAGTATGAATCATGCTCCAAGAACCAGAAAAAAGCTGTTTCCACAATTCCCACAGCACAGCCTGTTGCTTGCACGTTGTGTCCACGGCATTTCCGGATCCTTACAGAATCAGCGACCGGCTGTGTCTGCAGAGCAGGTCATAGGGTCTGTCTAATTAGCTGGGGACCGTGGGGCTGCCGGACATGCTCCTCCAACCAGATGTAAACCACAGTCTGGGCAGATCTGAGCAGCTCCCATCTAGGAAGCTGGAGCAGGGAGCCCTGCCTCTCCACTCCTGCCTTGGGAGTCCAGGGAGCCGGGCCAGCTGGCCAGCGCCTCTCCATCGCCACCCACGGCTCCTGCTCACTGCAGCTGATCTCGAGCAGGTGTGGAAGGCACTGAGATTCTGCTTTCCTTATCAGCTCCTGTGCTGCAGACCTGACTGGGCCCTGGCCCTTGGGTCAAGCCAGTACACAGAGAGCTAGGGCCAACCAGTGGGGAGTGGACAGCAGAGAAAAGAGTTTCATCCAAAGGCGTCACAAGGTGTAGCCACGGCAGCCCTGTTGAACAGTCGGGGAGCAGAACTCACCTGAGAGCCAGCTTCTGGCCACATGGGTCCCAAGTCACATCTGCCTTGGAAGTCGTGGAGAAAGGAATGCAGGACAGTTGCCACATCTGGATAGTCAGGCCAACGGAGTCATCCAGGGGCCAACCAGCTGCTTCCTTGGCTACTGTACAGGCAGGAGAGGTCTGTTTCCCCAGTTAGTGGCCCTCTACACGGTGGCAGGCAGACCTGGCTCAACCCTGGCTCAGAGTCCACCCCAGCTCTAGTCACAAAAGAACCGAAGGCAGGTGCTCATGCAAGAGTCACAGATGATGTGCACAGGGGCCTGATTCATAATAATCAAAAGGTGGGCAGGGCCTGAATGTCCGTCATGGGTCACAAAATGTGACTGATGCTCCAACGGAGTATGCTCAGCTGTAAATACCACCCGATTTTGACCCTCCTGGAACCTTGAAAACATTGTGATGTGACAAGAAAGCAGTCACAACAGAGCCACATGGGACACTATTTCTCAGGACCAGTGAGAAGGGAGTGTCCGGAAGGGACAGCTGGAGGCCCAGGTTTTCTTCCTGGGTGACGGGCGTTCTGCAGTAGAGCTACGTGAGGGTGACATGACATGAGTACCTGAACCACACTGAATTGTGAAGTCAGCCAGCTGGCACTCAGGAGCTCAGGGGCCTTTGGCGATTAGCTGGGGGCCTGGAGCTCAGTTTGCTCTGCTGTAAAGCAGGAAGAAGCCTGCCTTGCCCCATCGGAAGGGTGTCCCCTCGCCCGCGGGCCCAGCACCCACCGGCTCACGCATGGCCCTTTAAGTGCTCAGCTGAGGCCGGCGTCAGGGCCTGTGATGCAGGGTCGCCCATTCCTGCTTATCACTGCACTGCTGCTGAGACTGGACTGGACCCCCGCCTGGGGTTCGGGCCTGCAGCTTGGGAGTCGCCTTCGGGCACCTGCATACAGCAAGCACTGCCATTTTCTCTTTGGTGTTGGAAAGGGTGAAGGCGGCTGAGCCCCAGAGGCACGGAGAGACCTCGGCACCTGCCCTGCAATTGCCGAGCCAGGAGCGGATCTGCCGGGAGCCCGCAGGAAAGCCCACTGCTTGCCAATTTGTGCATGTGTACAAAGCACCAGAGAGGAGAGAGAAGTCACCCTGGGTTCAGCGCACCCTGGGCCCACCTGTGAGCTCTGAATCTTGGGATCCATTCGGAAGGGTTTTCCCACCAGAAATGAGGGTTCCCTGCATTTCTCTGCTGAAGGAAATGCACTCTCATTTAGAAACTGCTGGAAGTCGGCTTTTCCCATCAACACACTGGCGGGATGTTTTTTTTTCTTTAGTTCTGAAAGTGATTATTCTAGCAACCGATTCTGCAGTTCTCTACCAGCCAGTGGGCCCAACTCTACCAACGGCCATTAGTATTGGCAGAGGGCCAGGGACTGCGCCCACCACCTGGGGGCCTAGGAAGAAAGTGTGTGTCACAGAGAGCACGGCTCATCATGGGTCAGTGGAACAGGGCTGGGCAGCCAGCTTCAGGGGAGGGCAAGTTAAAAGAGCAGGGTGCCCGAGGTCCCTCAAAGGCCTTGCCCTGCCCGACTCCACCCCTGTGCTGTCAGTCACCCTGCCAAGGAGGCCACTGGGGCCTGACCTCTGTTCCTTCAGGGCTGAGGCCCTGACCCAGGCTCTCAGGCTCCAGTGCCCTGGGGATAGGGTCCACATGGAGAAAGGTCAGTAGGTGGGCCTTATCCAACTTGTCCTTGTAAGGAGACGGGGGATATGGGTGCAGAGGGAGACTGGGTCGGGACACAGCAAGAAAACAGCCCTCTCAGCAAAGGAGAGGCCCCCAGAGAAACAGGCCTGTGCACACCTGGACCGTGGACGTAGCCTCCAGAACTGTGAGACAGCAACCCCAGGACAGTGCTGGCAGATAGTGCAGGCCAGCAGAACATGACCACCAAGGCTTGGCTCCCTGTTCAAGACTATTCTGCAGGGACGTGGACCCAGAATTCAGTGGGCTCAGGCTCATTTGAGGCCTGCAGGGGCCTCTACCCTGAAACCAGCTTCCCAAGGGCTCTCCCCGGACAGAAGCCCAGGGGGCAGCTGCTTGCAGGACTCTGGGCAGAGCCCGCTCCTGTGGGCCAGGTAGCCACATAGTGGCAGGCTGGTGAGGCCTGCCCACGTACAGGAAAGGGACTGGGGAGGCCCGGGAAGATCTGCAGACCAAGGCCAAGCGCCGCGCCTCACCTGCCAAGAGCGAAAGGTCTTCGGCTGGGGGCCAGCTGAGCTGGGGCGAGGCAGCGGTGACCAGGTAAGTGAGGTCCCCTTGGTCACTTCAGGCATTCCCACATGTTGAATGTGATCACTGGACGGAAAGCCTCCCCCGTAATTGCGTAGTTGTAATCTAGCCTCCTTAGCACTGCCCCCTCTCGGCTGCCTGTATTCGTGTTGTAGTCAACATAAACGTTTTTAGAACACTCGTGAGCACTGTGGGCTTCGATGCCAGGCCCTCCTGTGCCTGCACCCTGGTGGGTGGCCGTGGCCTGCTCTGCTCCGTTCAGTCTATGGCGACCTCGGCAGCCATGGAGTGGGGCGTCCCCCCACTGGCTACACCACTGCTGCCCCTGCAGGAGGGCGGGGTCCTCCCTGTCCGCCAGCCTCCTCCCGGCAAGGCAGGGCCAAGGTGCCTGGAGATCTGGGTTCTGACTCCCGGATGGGAAAGCGGGACTCTCCCTGGGGGCATCAGAATGAAGACGTCCAGACACCAAGCCTGGCACCTGTGACTACCTCACCTCCACACCCAAAGGAGCCCTGTCAATGTGGTAGAGCGACGTTCCCCGAGGGTGTGAGGAGAACATCCTGGAGTAGCGGGTGGGCCCTGCATGACCTCAGGGGCCGAGGGCAGGAGGGAGGCAGAAGCCTGCATCAGAGGAGGATGGCCTTCCGTGGAGAGGCTCCGAGAGACACAGCAATGCTGGCCAGGAAGATGGACCAGGGGCCAGGAGCCACGGGGTGCTGGAGCCTCTTGAAGCCAGGAAAGACAAGAACAGGGATCCTACCCAAAGCCGCAGGGAGGAATGACACAGTCCTTACAGCCCACAGGTCTCAGACTCCTGACCCACAGTCTGGTGAAATAATAAACCCGTGTTGACTTAAACCACTCAGGTTTGTGGCAATTTGTTACAGCAGCAATAAGAAACTCGTACGTGCTCTGAGCCTGAGAAAGGCTCTTCCCAAGGTGACATGAAGAAGGAAACAGAGCCAGACAGCAGACGCAGGCCATGCCATGCAGGGCAGGATGGAGCCTCCCCGTGCAAGCCGCCCTCGCTGCCTGCAGAGAGAAGTGTGGGAGGAGACCAGGCATCCCGGGCTCAGCCGGAGCTTTCTCCTGCATTGCCATGCTCTTCCGCCACCACCTGGAGTGACGGCCTTCGCCTCCACCACAGCCTGTGTCCGGCACCCTCCACACTCTCTGGCGCCTCTCCAGACTCTCCTCAGGTGCCCCTGGGAACCTGGCTGGACAGAACAGAAGCCTCCTTACATAAAATGTGCTGGAGGCGAGCAACACCCGGACCACTCCCGGGAAGCGGGAGAGCAGTCAACTGGAAGGTTAAAAAGGTGTCTTTTGCATTAACTTGGTCACATTGAGAAAAATGTCTTTTTTTTTTTTGAAGAAAACCTCTAAGTATTATTACTACATGCTCAGGAGACATGATAAAACGAGGCTCAGGAAGGAGAGGGATCTCCATTGAAATGCGTGGTGACTGTCGGGCTTTCCAGATGAGCCTACCTGACCCGTGTCATGGCGCTTCCCCACGCCTGCTGAGACAGACACCCGGGCTGGTCCTCTCAACCAGGGGCCTGTTGTTTCACCTTTGAACACATTTTCAGAACCTGGGTAGGAAACGGAGTGTGGCTGGGGGCGAATGGCGGAGGGCTCTGGAGTCCCTTGCCTCTCTTCCATCCAGGTTCACAAGTGCCCTGCTACGCTGAGTACTGGAGTCTAGGTTGTAACTCATGTGTGATGTCATTACATGAATATTAAAAAAAGAAGACTGGAGAGCCCAATCATTAGCAAAATTTTAAAAACTATGAGTCCCTTACATGAAAAACATCATCAGTAGTCACATAAACTTAGAACGAAGTCCTAGAGACCTGCATGTGGCCGACTGATGGGTTTTGGGTCCCTGGTGGACAGAATGAGCCCCAGGACTGTCAGGAACATCTCCAGTTAGGTGTCGCAGCACAGCTGGGATTTGCAGCTGTGTGTCTCCCCAAGGAGTGATCACCCCAGATCCCCCACACCTCTGCCTCCTCATCCTGGAGAGGCGAGGGGCCGGGAAACCCCTGCAGAGATGCTCAGTGGCACTGAGGATGGGGCAGAAGGAAAAGTAAAGCAGAATGTTCCGGGCTTCTCGGGTTGGCGGGTTACAGCGTGATCATGGGCAGGTGCCCTCGGCACCTCTCACTGGGCCTCCGCGAGGTGGTGAGGCTGGAAACCCCCCTCTGCCTCTGCCAGAGTGTTGAGAGGTGGGGCCTGGGCGGGGCCTGGGCGGGGCTGAGCCCACTGGGGAAGAGTGCGGATTCCACCCGGTCCATTCCAGAAAGGGAGAGTGTGCTCGCCTGCCCTTCTGCCAGGAAGGATGCAGCCAGGAGGCCTCCCCAGACCAGCACCATGCTTCTAGACATCCCAGGCTCCAGAACCACGGGCCAGATGAACTCCTACTGTTTATGAGCCTCCAGGTCTCAGGCATTCTGCGATAGCAGCACAAAGCCAACCAAGACGATAGTACAAGCTGGAAAACATGATGTCAAGTGAAAGATGCCAGGGGTTATACAGTTCCACTCACTTTCAGGAAACGTCCAGAGAGGCAAATCCACGGAGGTAGGAAGGTGATCATGGCTTCCAGGGGCCGGGCAGGGAGAGGGTCTCCTCCTGGGTGGCGCTCACTCACTGGTTTGGGTGGGACTGGAGACTCTGAGAACCTAAGAATGACAACGGCTTGCTTGCGATGGGGAACTGCATCCTGTGGATTCACCTCGATGAAGCTGCCTCAGGAAAAACAAATGCCCAGAGGCCCCGGTAACAGAGGACACCCAGGGCTTGCTCCGCCAGAGGGCGGAGGGGCAGCGGGCCAGGCTGGAGGAGGCCGGAGGGCAGCGGGGCTCTGGCGCAGTGGCAGGGCTGGGCTCGCTCTGCAGGAAGAGGCTGGAACCAGGTGGGGAGTCGACAGGAGGGTGGGGAGCGGACACGAGGGTGGGGGCACACACTTCTCTCTACTTTTGTGCATAAATGTTTCCAAAATTCGAAATTTCTGAAAAGAGAGGTGTACAGATAAGACAAGCAGGGCAGAGCGGTGCTACCTATGGAAGCAGAGGACGCTCCATGACAGTCTGGCGCCGGAAACTCTGCTTCCCAGCCACTGAAAAGCATTTGGTTACAAACTGATACTTTGAGAGCAGAGAGCAGTGGGAAGCTACGGCCTTCGGCCTGCTTGTGAGGTGAGGAGCGGCACCTGTGCAGAGCCGTGAATTCACCCATCGCTGCTGAGTTCAGCAGGGATGATCACCCCCAGGACGTCCTCCTGATGGGGGGCGGGGCGAACTCCATTTTCCACTTGGCATATTTTTTTAATTGCTTGAATTTTTACAGCAAGCCAGTGTGGTTTGCAAACACAATGTACAAACAGATTTTTTTTAATCCCACAAATAAAGCAAAGAAATGAGGGAGGTGCAGAAGGGCATTGGCAGCCAGGGCAGGACAGCCAGGGCAGCGTGGCCAGGCAGGGGTCAGGTGGGGCCAGAACAGAGGAGCAGGGAGGGTCTCCTGGCAAGGTCAGCTCCTGCCTGAGGACAGTGCTTGTGGACAGGAGTGGAGACCCAGACAGACACTTCCAACCTCGGGCTCCTAAGTAATAGAAAAACTAAATCAGATGCGAGGACAGAGGGGGCACCAGTCAGTGACAGTGAGGAGCAAGGGACAGGGAGGAGGTAAGGAGAGGAGGGGGTTCCAGAGACCAGGGGAGAACAGGCGAAGACTCCCCTCAGACTCCCAGCTCCGGCCCTTCTCCTCAGAGAAGTCTGCCTGGATCTCTGTCACCTTTGCCATAAGCCCACTGCTTGCTTGCTGCCTCTGCGTCCTGCTCTACACTTCTTTGCTGACCAGAGACTAGGAACCCAGCACCCCTAGACGGTGACAGAGGGGTGAGGGTGAGGGCACTCCTGTGCCCAGTGTCCACAGCTGGACCCCACATGTCCTGGAGGCTGGAGGAACCAGCACACCTGATGCCCCCCACTAGGCCAGGAGGCCGCCCACCCGGCCTTCTCTACTGCCCAGGGCTGGGTCCAGTTCCGATTTGGGTGACTCGTCGGCTACTGGCCTTGCTGTCACCCTCCTTCACGATGTGTCCTTGGACCCTGACCCCACAATACCCTGGATAAGGTGAGTCAGGTGTGTGGGATCCAAACTTGTAAGCGGGGGTGGCGTGTCAGCCCCAAGTGGCTCTCCAGAGGTCCATGGCCAGCCCAGCCTGTCTGTCCTTGCCAATGAGCACTCCTGAGTGGGCAGGCCCTGCCGGCCAAAAGCGTGCCAGGAGCTGGGAGGAGTCGGGAGGTCCTGCCCGCTGACCCCATGGCCCTACAGTCGGCCCAGCTGCGACTGTGCCGGCCAACAGCTGCTTGTCCAGGAGATTCACTCCAGGCCTCTCTTCCCCAGTCCGACAAGACAAAATAATGCCACTAAAGACTCTTCCAATCCCACGGGAGAGGCTGCCGACTGTAAACACTGCAGTGTGCCCACCGCAACCGACAGCGCCTTTGAAAGCAAAGGACATTTTTTTCTTTAAAAAAGCCATATGAATACTTTCTGGTGAATTCATATGGATCCTGTAGATGAAATTGCAGCTGGGGGCCTTGACACTTTGCCTGCACTGTTTCATTCCTCTATACCCAGAGGGACTGCGGCTCGTCACTACCTGGCCATGGGATTGAATAGGTGCGAAATTCAAGCTGATAGCAGTACATCTTTCCCTACTGAACTTCAAAACTCTGAGCAAACTGTCTATAAAAAGAGTTTTCATACCTAGCCTTAATCGCTTTCATACATTCTCCCCAAACCCCCTATTTTTTTTTTAACTTTACCATCCATTAGGGGAATACTAAGTGATAGTTACACAAAAAGAAAAAGAAAAAAGGAAAAAAACATGACCAAAGCCATCCAAACCTAAGACCTTCATCTCAACTGCCTTTTTACATCTAATGGTCTTTTCTGAAAAGGGAAGAGTCTACTTACTACAAATTCTTGAGAATACTAGTTTTTATTATTGAGAGTAAATTATAGAACACCACCTTCTGAAACTGGAGAGGTGTTTTTATTAAAAAGGGAAGTCAAGATCTCCATATGTAATGTAGAAACAAGTTCTTAAAGAATAGCAACAAACTCCTGTCTATGCTGCTTGTGATATGCCACTATTTCTGTATTTACTGCTTTAGCTTTTGTGACAACATTTAGCTTTGGTAAAAACACTATCACCTTTTTAGAAATAAGGATACTGAGGAACAGAGAGGTACCCAACTTGCCTAGGGTCACACAGCTATTAAAGAGAGAAGGTGTAATTCAAACCCAGGCAGTCAGGCTAAGCTTGTTTTTCATGGTCGACACCCATTGATATCTCTAATTTTGTTACTAGCAATACAGTGATTATTGATACTTTATATTGGCAGTTTGCTGTCTGTGTGAGGCCTTTTGGCATACCATTCCCTGGACCTGGCTGGATGTGATAAAGGTGAATTGAGCATGACACACATCTTTATTCACAAGGAGAAGAGAGACATCCAAGATGTTAAATGAGGTTGTACCTGTGAATGGATTCATCACCCCAATCCATTTCATGTCAGAGACATGGGCATGAGGCCAATTTTATAACTGTATTATAAGCATACACACCTCAGTCTTCATGGTTGGATGTGTAGAAAGAGTTGGAAAGATGAAAACTAGATGCCACTGGCTTTAGACTAAGGAAAGGGAAAGGGGAAGGAGTCTCCCCCAGGAGCACCAGTTTCCTGGGAGATCCAACATGGCTACCTTTTCATCGGTCAGCTGTAAGGGTTCAGGGGAGACGGATCCAGAGGGAGCATTGGAGACAGCCTTTGCAGAGTGGAGTGGGCAATTACCTTTTCTATGTGGAGTGGGCAATTACCCCAGGAGGCAGAGAAAGTTGTACCCCTGAGCATGTTTGAGGAAGAGGGAGACAGGTACTTATGGGTAAAAATGATGTTCCCTGGGAGCCAGACAGGTTCATATGAACTGCAGAAACCTCTGCCTTCTGCAATGTCTGCTTCCAACAGTGGGAAGGAACTAGAGCTGAAATGGCCAGATAAGGGACAGGTTCATGTTGATGCCCCTCCTTTCTGAATTGATGTCAAAGGATGGATGCCTTCTGAAAGCCCCCTTCTGAATCTGCCCTGCCTACCTCCTGAGCTTCCCTGCCCAGCGAGCCCCTGACCAAGCAGACCATATGCTGTTGTCCTGGTGGTCACACCTGAGACCAGCTGCGTCTCTGCCGGGAGAACTTCTTTCCTTTATGTGATTGGCAAAGGGGGGATATTTGAGGGGTTCTTGGGCTGTCCCATTTCTTTTTTTAAAAGCAGTTCCCCTAATACCCTGGGCAAATTTGGGTACTTTCCTCACCTCTTAGCCTCCCTACTTTAGAATATTTGCATCATGGTATTGAAACTATAGTTTAGTCTTGCACCCCAGCTAGACCATGAACAAAACCAGACAGCAGCAAGTTAGTGCCATTAAGTGCTCTGACTCTGGTCAGGTGCCACGTGACCTCAAGCACATGTCTAGACTTCTCTATGACTTGAGCTTCTCCTCTGTAAAGTGGGAATTGTCATCATGCTGACCTTACATGATGGTTGTGAAAAACCTAATGAGGTCATGCATTTTAGCAAAGTATGGAGCACAATGCCTAAGTGTCACTATTACCAATCCATCTCCAAATCCTGAGTCTGGTACTGTGCTAGGCCATAAAAATACACCATAAAGACCAAACACAATCATTTTGGATATTTTGTTTAACAGAAAATATTTTTGTTCAAATTTAAACTTAGGTAAAAAAAAAACAGTACAGAGAATTAATTTTAGAGACTCAATGCTGAGGCCAGATTACCTAGATTTGATTCTTGCTTCTGTGAGCTATGTGGTTCTGGGAAGTTTACTTAAACTCTCTGTGACTGGGCATGTGAGTCACGTCAGTGAATCCCAACTACTAAGGAGGCCAAGACAGGAGGATCACAAATTATAGGCCAGTTTAAGAAACTTAGCAAGATCTTGTTTCAAAATTAAAAAAAAAAAAGTGTTTTAAATGCTGGAGATGTAGCTCAGTTGTCCAGTGTCCCTGGGTTTGACCCCACTATTTAAAAATAATAATAAAATTAAAATGTCTCTGTGCCTCAATTTCTTGATTTTCTCACCTATGAAATGTGGTAATAATGTACTATCTGGAGCACTGTCATGAGGAATAAATGAGATCATCAATGCGGAACGTTTAACATGGTGGGTCTCCTCAAAGCACTTTGCAAAAGGCTCACCCTTAGATATCATTAGGATCCCAGGACATAAAGGAACTAAAGCAGAGGAAGGAAGGGAAGCTGGGCCTCTACCCGATCATCTTCCACCTCAATTCCCTAAGAAGCCATACTTGAAAGTAACACCCAGGAAAGGGGTTTGAAAGGTGGCTCTTCCTAGCCTCTGCTTCCCATTGCTATCTGCCCCATCTTGCATCTGTGAGATGGACAAGCAGCTTGGTGGAGGAGAGGCCCCTGGTTTTCTGCTACCACATAACAAACCACCCCCAAAGAACTGGCTTCCAATAGCAACAGTCCGCAGCCTTTTGTTTCGCTCACAGATCTGTGATTTGGCTGGGATCCGCAGATCTGGCTCATCTCTCTTCTTGCAGAGATAAGGGAAGGCCCAAGAGTCACCCACCACGTGGCCCACTCACACCACAAGACTCCATGTCAGATGCCACATGACCTCGGTTTTGGTGCACCTGGACTTCCATTTTTTCATTGGTGCTTTATAATTATACACAAGAGTGGGATTCATTATGCCATGGTCATAGGCAAGGGACGTGATTTGCTCGACCCAGTTGCCCAGGGTTTCCCTTTATCCACGTGGACTTCCTTGTGAGGTTTTATGCACTTACTGGCAACATGGTTGCCAGTCCCAAGAGCAAGCATTGCAAGAGGCCCAGGAGGGAGCTGAGAGGTGCCTGTGACCTAGGCCTGGACTTTTTGAGTAGCATTTCCACCATATTCTATTGGCCAAGCAAGTGGTGAAGCTTGACACAAACTGGACACATCAATGTTCACAGCGTCTCAGTTCACCATAGCTAAGCTGTGGAACCAGCCTTGGTGCCCTGCAACAGATGAATAGGTAAAGGAAATGTGGTACATTTGTATGTGACTGAATATTACTCAGCTTTAAAAGAATGAAATTCTGGGGCTGGGGATAAAGCTCAGTTGATAGAGTGCTTGCCTCATTAGCACAAGGCCCTGGGTTCAATCCCCAGCACTGCAATAAAAAAAAAGAATGAAATTCCAGCATTTGCTGGTAAATAGATGGAGTTAGAGAACATCATGCTAAGCAAAATATGCCAAACCCAAAAATCCAAAAGCCTAACATTTTCTATGATATGCGGAAGCTAATTCACAATAAGGAGGGGTTAGAGCAGAATGGAGTCACTTTATATCAGGTTGTGGGGAGTGAAGGGAGGGGAAGGGGTCTGGGGGTAGGAAGGACAGTGGAGTGAAACAGACATTGTTACCTCACGTACATGTATGACTGTGTGACTGATGTAGCCCTGCAATATGTACCATCAGAAAAATGAGATTATACTCCCTTTATGTATGATCTACCAAAAGGTAAAAACAAAAAAAAAATTATAAGTTAAAAACATTTAAAAATTAAAAAAGAAAAGGAATTAGACTTCACCCCCCAAAATGAAGAGCCCCAAATACTCGGCACCACACTTGAATCTAGTGTCTCCCTCCGAGTGGCTGCACCAAGCCAGAGTCATGGTGAGACCCTGCAGTGAGTGAGTGGCTGTCCCCTCGGCCCTACCAGTGCCTGAAGACAGCTCCACTGGACATTGGTCCCTCCGAGAAGTTCTACAGCAGAGGTTTCTGAATCCAAGCCTCCAGTTGTTTGCAACAGGAATTGGAGCATCCCAAAGAAGGGACTAGGGCAATGGTCAATGGCCAGTGGCACTGTGTGAGTTCTGAAAAGAAATGAAAAGGGGCAACCAGGCTTGATACACATGGACTGAGTAGATATCACCCACGGCTAGTAGAATTTTAATAAACAATAGAAAAAATATTAAAATCAGATGTAGAGAAGTGTCCCAGAGATGACACAGATCATAAATACACAGAGCAAATTCTGTGTATATTTGAAAATGTTGACAACAAAGAGGCAAAGGGTATAGTCCCTGCCCTTGGGAGATTTGTAATCTAATATAAGCAGCAGATATCACTAGACATAAAAGGCCCGAAAAGCAAGATATTGTTGGAAGAAGTAAGAGATAAAAGAGTTTGAAGTCGTGGACTGGAATTAGAATTTCATCACTTGATAGCTGTGCCATCTTTGGGAGCTGACTTAATCTCTCTGAGCTGCAGTTTTTTCATTAACTTCTTTGTGAAAATGAAGTCAAATCCTTTATGAGAACACGCATACCTGCCCAGTGCCTGGTCTAAAGCAGGCATCAAAAGTGTGCCCCCTGCACAGATCTCTCATTGTTTTCACTAATGAAGCACCGGGCACTCTACTAGGAGAATTTGAACACCCAAACAGACTCTGATGGAAGGGTGTGGTATTCTCATTCTCGAAAAATTCCAGGAAAAGAAAGGAAACATCTCCTCTGAACAGCTTTGGGGACAGCTGATGCATCCAAGTTCATAGAACTCCTAAAAGTCAAATGTCTCTGGGCCCCAGGTTACAGATCCCTGGATTCAGCAGGCATCCTGCTGAACAGAAAGAATGGATCCAGCTGCCTGTGCCTCCTGGAGAGTTAACAGGGCGCCCAGTTTCCTAGGTGCACCCTCCTCTTCTGTAGTTCCTGACTTGCTGCCATTAAATAATTCCTTGAGAAATCACGGATTTATTACTCAACACACCAGGATCTGTGCTCCCCGAGGAGGCTGGGTTGGTCTGCTCATCCTCGTCACCAACTTCCCGTCCCCAGCTCTGGGTCACATGCCCCCAATGCACATGCATTGAGTTCATCAGATGGCTGCTCCATGGAGCTTCCAGTTGTGGTTTTCCAGGCCCTGGCTTCTGCCATCCTACCAGACTTAAGAACAGGAACTCCATCCCTAGCAGAAGTTTCCAGATAGCAAAAGTGCAGATGTGAAATCCGTAGAGCTGAAGCTCTGCGCCCTGGTAAGGCTCCACAGTTCGCGGACAGCGTGTGTTTCACATATGGAACCCCACTGATATCACTGGGAATTTCACGGATGGAACAAATTCAGGGGCCACATACAAGTTTGCAGCTTGAAACTGTCGAGAAGAGAAACTTTGTTACCCAGGCACTCGGAGCATGGCCCAGAACATGCTGGCCAAGAAGGTCACTCCCTGGCTTTCATTCCCAAGACCCTGGGACAGAGGCGCAGCTTGGTCCCCTGGGGGCCCAGGTGGGGGCTTGGGTTTGTTCCACAGGGGCATCCTAGAGTGGCTTCCCTCCCGCATCCCGCTGCCCACCCATGTCCCCTGCCCTTCGCCTCCCACCCGCTAGTCCCCAGACAAAAACAAAAGAGCCATTACGGAGTTATTAACTCCGTCTCGCATGTTCTGCAGAGCAAGACATCGGCCAACCCCCCTTCAACTTAATTTGTCTAGCAGATTTACCTACATCTAATTTCCATCCCTGTGTTTACAGTACCAGGAACCTGGAAAGAAAGGCAGCAAAGAAAAGTGGTACGGCTGAAGTGGCGGGAGGCGGGGTGGGGGGTAAAAATAAATGCCAAGCTCCTTCAAAGGGCCACATCCCTCCCTGTGGTTGTGGACACTTCCTCTTTCCCTAGCCATCCTGTAATCATCCAACACCATTACCAGCAGGGGAGATGGGAATTGAAGTCCTCTGCCCTCTGCTTCCCCGGCCCATTCTATCACATGCCTCCCATCTAGGAAGGGGTAAAAGACTTTAATGGGATTTTTGAGGATCTTAGAAGCCAGCTGGTTTGTTTAAAAAGGAAAAAGACCAAGAGTAGGATCCCTGTGTCCACTTTTGTTGCAGAAGGAGTGAGTATCTCCTAGCTTCTCCCATCTGCCAAATCGATTCTTGGGTTTGAGGTTTGTCTTGGATGAACCAACAGCCCTCTTGGGCTGCCAGTGGACAGCCCGGTTCCAGCCACGATGCTGATAACCCCATCCTCAGCCCTCCAGCCCTGGCATCCCCTCCCTGGCTCTCCCTTGGAACTCTTTCCAAGTCCCCAGTTGGAACCAGTCACCCTAATTGTGGTCAGCCAAGTCCAGGCAACAGAAGAGAGCAGCATCAGCATTCAAGACAAAGGAAGTAGTTCCTGCTGGCAGATCAAGGGCTGGATGTTTGGTTTCTCCATCCCCAAGGCTGGGAAAACCCCAGGCACAGGCAACCAAAAAGTTGGGTTAGGAGCAAGACTGGGTTTTCCAAAGCTATAGCCCTTTCTGGTATTTTCTTTCCATTTTTTTGGGCCAGCTCTGCATGGCCGAAGGGGGCCCTGGACTGGTCTGGGTTTTGCTGGGGCTCAGTGGTGTAAGGGAGCCATGCTGGGTTGAGGGGTGATCTATCAGGAATGTCACATTCCCGTGAGCTGCTGTGTAGGGGTGTGCTATGTGTAAGTCACTGTCTGGCTTAGGGGATGTTGGTGGGAATCTCGTGTTGTCACCTGTAATTCCCATCCCTGGTGACATGAAGGCTGGGAATATCTCCTAAGGCAAGTGGGGATGTGGTGTCATGTTGGCTCAGGGGAACCATCAAGGAGGACTGTGAGGTAGCCTCAGTGCATGGTGTTGTGTTGGGACAACTGTTTGGCAGGACCAGGGGTGTTGGTCAGATCACCCATGGGCTGACTGTCCTGTGCACAGCCCAGCCTCCACTACTGAGACAGAACTGTCTCCAGAGAGCTCATGGAGATCTGGAGGTCATGGGAGCACAATTGTCCCATTGGTGATGGGCTGCACCCCAGGATGCTCCTGCAGGGGTAGTGGGGTCTTGAGTGGCTGCATCCTGCAGTTCTGCTTCCTGCCACAGCCTCGCCCCTGCTCAGTGCATCCAGCTGAGTCTCAAGACTCACATCTTCTCTTGGAACTCCAAATGCTTCCTACACTCACTAGGACTTGGAGCACAGGGGACACCACAAGAGCTAGAGAAGACATAATGCAGCCCCCTGCTTCCTCCCACACCTTTCCCAAGGCCACTGCCCTCCATTCACTTTATCCTGGGGAAATGAACCACTCAGTACCCCTCATGGAACGCCGCCACAGTGGATCACCTCCAAAGAGCATGGCAGCGGTCACAAAAATAGGGGCCGCCACTCATTTCAGGGGCCAGGCTGTCCAAGCACTGAACCTGGCCCTGCCCACACCTCATCTCCTGGCACACTCAGGTGCCCCAGGTGGGAGGCAGTACCAGCTCTGTCTGATGGATGAACTCACTGGTGCATTCAGAAACACTTTCAGAGATCACGGTGTGCCGGGCACTCTTCTTGGCACTGGAGGTACGGCAGGGAACAAAACCAACAAAAATCATAGCTGGTCATCTAGGGTACTGAGTTTCAGAGAAGGATAGACATTTGCCTAAAACACAGCTGGTGACCAGTAAGGCTCAGGCTCGGTCCATGAGCTGCCTACCTTCAAAGGCCTACGTCGTATCAATCGTACCTTGATAATAAGTCATTTAGGTTGTCCTTTGGAGATGCATGGACAGGCTTTAGTGTTGGGGGGTCTGGGTTGTGGTTTCTGTTTTCTGTGTGAGCCACCATGTGCCAGATGCTAGTGGTTTGGTCAAGCAGCTCAGGGTACAACCGCTGTGGGTTCCAGTGCTGAAGCACTCACAGAGGGTTGGGGCTGAATTTAGAAATCCTTCTCCTTGCTTGGGTCACAGCTGGCATCTTTGAGCTCCAAAGGACATTACGAGGATGAGAGAAGAAACGAGGTGAAACCCTGGCTGGGACCATCCACTCCCAGGATAGAGGGCCATCATAATGGAAAACCAGTATTTCATTCTTAAACCAGGGCCAGTTTGCCTTGTGGGGGTCAGGGCTTCCCTCCCTCCTGGGATGGCAGAAGAGAGGTTTCCACACAGAACAAGAGATCCGGGTTTGAGGGTTGCAGGTCCAAGGCCTCACTGCTCCTTAAAGTCGGCCTGTCATCTTGCTTCTCCAAGGACCTGTTTCTTTGTGGGTTAAATGGGAATGTTCTTAACCCTAAATGACAGAGCTGTGTGGAGGGGTATTGGATGGGAATGTGTACGGGGAGCGCTTTGCATATCAGAAGGACCCATGTGAGGTGTGAGGTGTGAGGTGTGAGGTGATCCCCAGCTGCCAGAGCCCTGCTCTCCAGTTAGGAACAACAAAATACCAGCCTGGAGACAGTGAGAGCAGAGTGCAGGCCTTCAACCGAGTAGGCCAAGCAGGGGCAGCAGGGAAAGGAAAGGAAGCTCCCGCTGATGTAATATGTGCATCTCAGTTCCTGTGCCCGGGGGACATTGGGGGGTTTTAGAGATGACTTCATTTTAGATCACCATAGGAGCCCCAGTCACCATGTACAAATGGAAGCACATTCAAACTTACCACTCTTCAAACCCTGTGTCATCCACCCCCTTTATCACCTCTCTTGCCCAAAGTACACCCTGAAAGAAAATTGAGTCCACTGGATTCACACAGAAAGACTCCCCAAGATGAATGGACCCCTAACACTCTGCCAGGCCACTCTCAGAAGCCCATGAGTGGTCAGTGGCTCTGCCGAGAAGTTTCCTGAGTCAGGGAGTGAGGAACAGACATCTCCTATCCTACCACCTCCCCCAGGCTCCCAGCTCCATCCCACAGAGCTGCTGTGTGTTCTTGAGGGAGTCACAACATGGGTCGCCCTGGCTGCACCTAGACTCTCTTCACAACCATTTCCCAACCCACTGACTCCAGACTTTTGTGCTCAGAATCACACCTCTTCCACCAAGTAGCTGAGTGACCTTGGGAACGTCATCAACTGTCCCTTCACCTCAGCCCATGACTCCTCTCTCCTCCCAGCTTCCCAAACCTGCAAGGCAGCCCTCAAGTCTTCTTGTCCCTCGACCTCCAGATCCATTTCCTATCCAGCCAACCTCCCAAGCACTGTTTAGATTCATTCTCTTTCCCTCTGTCCTCTGTGCCACCAGAGATCTCTGCCTCTGTCCTCCTCTTTGGTCTTACCACTGCCATTCATGCAGGCTCCATCCCTTCTCATGGCAGACAGCGAGTCTTTTAAATATGGAAATCCATGTGTCACACCTTCTGGTGGCTGACACTGCCATAAGGTAATGTATGGACACAGCAGTGAACAATATCTACTCTGGAACTGGGGTTCCTACAAGCTTTGTGACTGTGGCTAGCGGTCCACCTCTCCCTGCTTCTGGTTTCTGAGCTGTACCTACAGAGCAGGGTTGTTGCAAAGATTAATTGAATTAACAAATAAGAACTCTTTGGAAAGATGTCTAGTGGAGTGTAAAGGTTCAATGCATATTAGCTCATCAACATCTTCGTCACAATCACTAATGGCACTATTTGGATAAAGTCTAGAATTCATAGTAGAGCACACAACTGTTTCTTTGCCTGATCCTCCATCCTTGCACCTTATTTTCTATGCACCAGTCACTCTGAACTTCTTTGATCTTTGAATTCCACCATGATTTATGCACAAAGATATTCTTCACACTGATGCTTACAATAAGTTTTTTTTTAAAGCAAAACATCCATCAGTTAAATAAGTTAGGTAAAATTGTGGTATAATCAAATATATCACAATCATTTTGAATTGTGAGTCATGAATATTTAATGATATGAGAAAATACTCATGAAAAGACAGTGTATGAAAAATGATTCCAAATTGTATCTACAGCATTATCTCAACCTGAAGGAAATAAATCACAATGTTTAACAGCAGCTATCTCTGCACCATTAGATGATGGACAATACAGTTTTCTTTATGCTTTGCTAAGTTTTCACATTTTAGACAGTCAGCCCAGCTGCCTTTCATAATGAGGAGGGGAGATACTGAAGGAAAAAGGAAAGAGAAAAAATCCATCCTTTTGTTTCAAATTGAAATATTCTGGTATTAAAAGTTAACTTCATTCAAACTCACTTCCAGCCCTCAACCCACACACATAATTTCCACCACTTCCCCTTTCCTCTGTCCATAAAAACAATGTTTTAACTTCTGTTCTTAAACAACTGAACTGAAATATTCAAGAAAAACCAATTACCCTCCAAAGGCTAAGTTATTTGTTAGGTTACTGTCCCGGAATAAGGAAAATCTGAAATTAGAAAAAAAATTACAATCTGCTCTATTTTAGAACAAATGCAAACAGATTCTGTGGCAGGGGGGCAAATGCATATTAAATTTCAAAAAAGTTAGACAACAAATCATATGCTTTTATTCCAGGGTTTTGGAGTGCCCTCCCTATAGCTAACTTAGAAATGATTGCCTGGTCAACATGCTGTCTCTCTCAGGAGCCCCAGATATCCCTTACTGTCTTACTGTGTGGGGTATATGTGTGTGTGTGTGTGTGTGTGTGTGTGTGTGTGTGTGTGTTGGATTGACCAGATATTCTGAAGTACACAGACCTCATCTCTGTCCCTGAGATGCTGGATTAACCAGATGTCTCAAAAATGTGCATGCATGTTCATGTAAGTGTGTGTGTGTTTGTCTATTGAAATGCAGAGAGAATGAAAGGGAAAACTGCACAATAACAAAGTCATAACTCTCATCCCCACTAAGTGACCAAGGCTGCTGCCTTGGTGGCAACGGTGGGTTCCCATACCCACTGGAATAATGGGGCGGGAGGGGCATGTGAGAGCCATTGATGGTTTGTCAAGATATAAACTCTAGCACTTCATTCTTTCTAAAAAAATGCTTTTAAATGAAAATGCTAGGGTTGGGGATATAGCTCAACTGGTAGAGTGCTTGCCTCACAAGCACAAGGCCCTGGGTTTGATCCCCAGCATAGCAAAAATAAAAAATGAAAAATAATAAAATAAAAGGAAAAAAAATGAAAATGCTCTGCCCCTTAAATTAAAAAAAAATTTAAAAAAAGAATCAATATTCTTGTGGAAAAGCAGAGAACCCCATACTGAAGCCTGTGGAATATAGCTATGTATTGTTATAAACTCCTAATGATTGAAAATATTATTCTCATTTTCCTGCAATTTTTGTGCTCAGTTAGGAAGTGTTCCTAGGGTGAGAGAGGCGGATGCTGTGAGTGGCATTGTGACTTTGACATTACAAATAACCCTATTTCTGATGACATTATACAGTTCGTATATTTCCCTCTAGTAGTGCCAGTAAAAAGATGGCATTTCCCCAGCCTCTGCTCTCTGACCCTGTTTTAAGTCTTACTTTCCTCAAGGGTCTGTGTGCTCTTAAGCAAAAGAGCTAATTTTCCACAGTGGTGGCAGGGAGGGGAAGCTGGCTCTGTCTTCAGCCATTCCATGGCAATTTTCCTGTTAGTCCTCAGAAAGGCAGAATGTCGTTCTTTTTCATATAAAGAGAAATACAACACACATGCATGCTTTGCTAATAGTCTGAGTTTTCCAGAATTCTTACTGCCAACCTGTGCTTTGGGCTTTGGGCTTCACATGTATTTGTTTAATCCACCTTCATGACCAGTGGATGAGTCAGGTGCTCTGATTAACCACATTGTGAAGAAGAAGACACTGAGGTTCTTGGAGAACCCAAGGACACTCCGTGTGATCAAGAACCAGGTCCCTCAACCTCAGAGCCCCTGATGATATGCTTCTGCTTTCCTGTCCTTTTCCTCAGTGAAGACATTTTCACAGCCCATGGTGGGTAAATGTTCCAGTTCGCAGCACCTTTAGCAAGGATGTAATGGAAACAGGCAGCCATCTTCCAGATTCCTCCATGGGACCAGCTGAATGATCTTGACCCTCCAGGACATGAGTGTTACTATCTATAAAAGAGAAATGCCATCGCTTTATTTTGGCCCAAGATGTGAGCTTCAGAGCCAAGAAGCACTCATTCAAACAGTATTCACTAATTCCGCCTTAGGTGGCTGAAAGATGCTGGGAGCTTAGGGACAGTGAATGTGGCCTAGCTCCTCAGAATGCCCAGTCTGGTGCAAGACAGATGTAGAGGCTGAGCAAATGGACTGGGGTTAGTTCTTTGATGTTAGCACCATTGTGCAGCTGCTTGAGAGTCTGAAGCACCAACCGACTGAGGAACTGCAAACCTACATGGGAACATTTCTTCACCAAGATGCCCCTTGAAACAAAATGCAATGTGAAGCTTACAGAAATGCACAGGGCTCCTGCCAGGCCATTTAAGAAGATGAGTGTGCCTGCAGGAACCCAGCATGTTTTGCACCATTATGGCAGTGATGGAAGACTGTCACGTCAACAAATAACTGCTCCTGTCGATCAGTAGCTTCCCTTCTACCAATATAAACTTGCAGGGCTAGGCATCCATCAGCCAGCCTGAAATGGGAGGAAGCTTGCTAATACAAGAGTCAGTCAGGAACAGAGAAAAAAAAATTGCAAGTACTCAGCAAAACTAAACTCTGGGATCTTCCTGGACTCTCTCCACCTTCCAGTGCTGGATATTCTAAATGGGGCTCTGCTGATGTTCTGGGCTGAAAATCCTCCTTGTGGGGGCATTGCATGCATTTCAGGATGCCCAGTGGTTTCTGTGACCTGGGTGCACCATACACCAGTAGCATCTCCCCACCCGACCCATCTCGACAGAATGTGATGATGACTTCAGATCTTGTCAAATGTCCCCTGGGGAAGCGGGAGGGAGGGCATCACATCCTCAGTCACTGCCCAAAAGCTGAAAGCTCCTCTCCATTTGGAAGGAGTTAAACATCAACCTGGGGTCTGGCCCAGCCTGCCCTGGCCCCTGCCCTGCGAAGACAGTGTTGGTTTGAATCAGGAATCACAAAGGAAATCCCAAAGACCTCATTCCTTCATTCTTTCGCTCACCCACTTGAGCAGCAGACATGGACTGATGGGCAGTGGCCGTGTTTGGGCACAACCTCGATACCCAAGCAGATGCCTCCAGGGAGCTGAGCTGCAGCATCAAAGCTGGTGGGACCACTTAGGTCCTTAACTTGGCCCCAGTGGCTAAAGTAGGCATATATGTGTGTCCTAATAGTAGGTATCTGAGTGCTGCCTTCAAAATTATTGCCACAGTCAGAGCTCAGAGGTGGAGCTCAGTCAGTATGCACAAGGCCCTGAGTACAAACCCAGCAACAGAAAAAATTATAGAGATAGACATGATTGTGCATCCTATGCCCTAGCAACTGGGGAGGCTGAGGCAGGAGGATCACTTGATCTCAGTAGGTTGAGGCCAGCCTGGGCCACTCAGCAAGACCCTATCTCATTGGTGGGATCATTTACTTATGATATTTTTATTAAATCACCTTTTTACTTAATCTCACAGGGAAATTTTTTTATCATCATTATAAAAACTGTACATATACATAGATAGATAAAAATCCAGCATCACATTCATAAATAAAAGGTATCCTTGGACGAGGAAAATAGTGAAAGCAAAAGATAGCTCTGAAATTCCAGCTGCAAGATGTTGGTGGCAGGTGCTGAGCAGGGTCCCCTTCTCCTGGGGCATAGGTGGAGAAGAGGAAGAGCTGCAGGGGTGTTAAAGACACACAGACCCAGCAGGAGACACCGTGTGAGTGAGACCTACAGAGGGGGAAGGAGGCCAGGTCCTTGGACCATCTTGAATGATTAACCCCACTGTACTCACCGCAGGGCATCTTTTGGAAATGCACGACCTGCCATGACAGTATTGTTTCTTACTTTTTCTTTTTAAACCACTGAGTCACATCCTCAGCCCTTTTATTTTTTATTTTTTTATTTTGAGTCACAGTCTAAGTTGCTCAAGGCCCTGCTAAGTTGCTAAGACTGGCTTCAAACACTCGATTCTCCTGCCTCAGCCTCCTGAGTCACTGGGATGACAGGAGTTTGCCACCACACCTGTCCTGTATTATTTCCTAAGGCCTTGTTTCAAGGATGAGCTGTGCAGTCACATGGAAATGACATCACCATTCTGAACCTGAGTTTCTCATCCATAGAATGGAAATATTGTAGCCCATCCTCAAAGGTGCTCAAGATGTTAACAATGCATTCAACCTCACCTTTGTCTTTTGCTTTTTTTTTTTTTTGGTGGGGGATAGCAGGGAATTAAAAGCAACCTCCCCAGCCATATTTTGTATTTTATTGAGAGACAGGGTCTCTCTGAGTTGCTTACGGTCTCTCTAAGTTGCTGAGGCTGGTTTTAAACTCACAATCCTTCTGCCTCAGTCTCCTGAGCCCCTGGGATGACAGGCATGTTCCACCACACCCAGACTCAACCTCACTTTGATTTCAAAGTTTTTCTTTGGGCCTGACATCTTAGCAAAAACAAGCCCCTTGAGATTCTTTGGAGATAGCCTTTTATCACTCTTCAGGGGGACCAGTGCAAAAGAAAACATTTTGAAGAGAAATCTGTTGAATGAGTTAAATGGTCTCAGGTGCTATTTCAGCCTCTCCAGGCTTCAGTTTCCTTGAACTGGGCATAAGAATCAGAGAAGTTCTTCTCGTGCACAGGTAACATCATCACCGGGATAAAACAGGTTCTTTCCAACCTGCATGGTAAGAGCTGCCCATATCTGGGCTGATCTCAGAGCCCCAAGGAACCAGTTGCCACTTTGACAGGTGGGCAAAGGAGGCAGCGAGGGATGGAAGTCTCAGGCTGCTGCTGAGGAGACACCGTTTGGATCTGTGGGAAGCGGGGCCAGGGTTTGAAAATGAATGAGGTAAAAGTTCTGTGAGGAGACCCAGAAGGGAAGGGAGAGGCCAGGAATGGGAGTGGGGAGAAGAAATGGAAGAAGGCATCAGGAGAGAGGAAGGGGTGACTTCAAAAATTTGCCCCCTGGCATGAGGATCCTTGGCCAGCGCAGCACTTTTGAGGTTCAACTTTGTTTATTCTTGGCAAAATGCAACCACCTGTTTATAAGAGAAAAGTCTTTAAAAGGCTTATAAAATCTACTCAAAATGCTCTCTGGACATCAATAGCTCATAAAAAGGAACATTTTGATGAGTTAAGTGTAAATGAATCAGAAATATGTGGATTCCATTTTGCCTAATCTGCCATTGGATTTAGAAATGAAGGGGAACGCAGCTCAAAGCCAAACTCTTCAGGGGCTCTGCAGACCCCCGAAGACTTGAAAGCCATTGGCAGCACCAGGCCAATCCTTCATGGAATTCCATCTCGCCCTCCTGAACTGCAGACTCCGGGGGAGGCTCCCACCCAAGATGTGTCCTGGGCAAGAAAAGAGAGGGGATAAATAAACATGGGCTTTCTGTGTGCCATGACCCTGGCTCCAATGGTCACAGCTACCGTTTGCATGGGGAGACACACGTGAAGACCATTTGTGTCATGGGGACACAGGGAACGGTGGTGGCAAAGAGGCAGGCAAACGCCCTAGCTCCCCACCCCAGGACCTGCTAACTTGGCCAACCTGGCCTTGTTAGTAATATCATGTCCCTTGGCCTTGGTGTCTCCATCTGGAAATTAGGGCAAAGGTGCCTCTAGGTAGCTCTCTCCTCCCCTGCCCAGAGTGATCAATACAATACAGAAACCCTGTGGGGTGGGGACCCCTGTCATCCCCACTTTAAAGTCCAAAGACTTGAGTCCAGGAAGGATCCAGAGACAGAGCAGCTGAGCCTCCATCTTTCTTTCACACTGCCAATGGTTCCCTAGACAAAGGCCTCCTCACAACATGCTGCCACATCCCGCAGAGGGTCTCCACGGAACTCATGGAACTCTGGATCCTGAAATGCTCCTCACAGAAAGGTTGGAACTGGGGGCCTCCTTCCAACTCATGTGGGTGGCCTAAGGGCAGCTAGGAGGGGCCCTTCTCCAGGTTCCCTGGGTGGCCCTCTGGTGCCAAGGACAGAATAAGCCACACAACCCACAAAGAGGTGTTGAGGGATGTTCCCAGTGCCAAAGCTCTTGGTCTCCTGGTGTGATTGGCTCAGGGGATGATGGAGAAGATGAGAGGAGGAGAGGAATTTGGAATCCTGCTTCTGTTTCCAGTCACCATCTTTCCGCCTGGTGCTGTGTCCTATGGCTGTAAGAAAAGATGAAACAAAGTCTAAAAGGAAAGTAAAACAAAAAGTAGCAAATGGTGTGTAAATTAGCCAGGAAGACAACACCTGGGGGGTGGATCTTGGACTTCTTCACACATGGTTTTATCAAAGGGGGTAATTACAGCTCAGGAAGACCAACAACACACATTGTTTCCACATGAGAGAGAGATCTTGTGATTCAAAGGCCTGAAGGGTGGAGACTGTGCTCATCACAGACACTGCTGTGTCCTAGAATAACAGTTTTTTTTCAAATGAGAATGGAACACATCTTTCCAGTGTGCTGAGAGAGGGAAGGCTTCTGAACTTCCTTGTGACTGTAGTCCACCTTTTCTTTTCTTTTTTTTACATAAATATTTTTTTATTGTAAACAAATGGGATACATGTTGTTTCTCTGTCTGTACATGGCGTAAAGGCATACCATTTGTATAATCATAAATTTACATAGGGTAAGGTTGTTTGATTCATTCTGCCATTTTCCCCCTCCCCCCCACCCCTCCCACCCCTCCCCTCCATCTATACAGTCCTTCCTTCCTCCATTCTTGCCCCTCTCCCTAAACCCAACTCCAACCCCAACACTAACCCTTCCCACCCCCCATTATGTGTCATCATCCACTTATTAACGATATCATTCTTCCTTTGGTTTTTTGAGATTGGCTAATCTCACTTAGCATGATATTCTCCAGTTTCATCCATTGGCCTGCAAATGCCATAATTTTATCATTCTTTATGGCTGAGTAATATTCCATTGTACATATATACCACATTTTCTTTATCCATTCATCAATTGAAGGACATCTAGGTTGGTTCCACAATCTGCCTATTGTGAACTGAGCAGCTATGAACATTGATGTGGCTGTATCTCTGTAATATGCTGATTTGAAGTCCTTTGGGTATAGGCCAAGGAGTGGGATAGCTGGGTCAAATGGTGGTTCCATTCCAAGTTTTCTAAGGAATCTCCACACTGCTTTCCAGAGTGGCTGCACTAATTTGCAGCCCCACCAGCAATGTAAGAGTGTACCTTTCTCCCCACATCCTCGCCAACACCTGTTGTTGCTTGTATTCTTGATAATCGCCATTCTAATTGGGGTGAGATGGAATCTTAGGGTGGTTTTGATTTGCATTTCTCTTATTACTAGAGATGTTGAACATTTTTCCATATGTTTGTTGATTGCTTGTATATCTTCTTCTGTGAAGTGTCTATTCATTTCTTTAGCCCATTTGTCAATTGGATTATTTACATTCTTGGTGTAGAGTTTTTTGAGTTCTTTATATATTCTGGAGATTAGTGCTCTATCTGAAGTATGATTGGCAAAGATTTTCTCCCACTCTGTAGGCTCTTTCTTTGCATTGCTGATAGTTTCCTTTGCTGAGAGAAAGCTTTTTAGTTGGAATCTATCCCAGTTGTTGATTCTTGCTTTTATTTCTTGTGCTATGGGAGTCCTGTTGAGAAAGTCTGGTCCTAAGCCGACATGTTGAAGCTCTGGACCTACTTTTTCTTCTATAAGATGCAAGGTCTCTGGTCTGATTCCGAGATCCTTAATTCATTTTGAGTTAAGTTTCGTGCATGGTGAGAGATATGGGTTTAGTTTCATTCTGTTGCATATGGATTTCCAATTCTCCCAGCACCATTTGTTGAAGAGGCTATCTTTTCTCCATTGCATATTTTTGGCCATTTTGTCTAGTATGAGAAAATTGTATTTATTTGGGTTTGTGTCCGTGTCCTCTATTCTGTACCATTGATCCACCTTTCTATTTTGGTACCAATACCATGCCGTTTTTGTTACTATTGCTTTGTAGTAGAGTTGAAGATCTGGTATTGCGATACCCCCTGCTTCACTCTTTCTGCCAAGGATTGCTTTAGCTATTCTGGGTTTTTTATTCTTCCAGATGAATTTCATAATTGCTTGCTCTATTTCTGTAAGGTACATCATTGGATTTTAATTGGAATTGCATTGAATCTGTATAGCACTTTTGGTAGTATGGCCATTTGACAATATTAATTCTTCCTATCCAAGAACATGGGAGATCTTTCCATCTTCTAAGGTTTTCTTTGATTTCTTTCTCTAGTGTTCTGTAGTTCTCATTGTAGAGGTCTTTCACCTCTTTTGTGAGATTGATTCCCAAATACTTTATTTTTTTCGAAGCTATTGTGAATGGGGTAGTTTTCCTAATTTCTCTTTCTGAAGATTCATCGCTTATATATAAAAATGCCTTCGATTTATGTGCATTGATCTTATATCCCGCTACTTTACTGAATTCACTTATGAGATCTAAAAGTTTTCTGGTGGAATTTCCTTGTTCCTCTAAGTACACCATCATATCATCAGCAAATAGGGATAGTTTGAGTTCTTCTTTTCCTATTCGTATCCCTTTAATTTCTTTGGTCTGTCTAATTGCTCTGGCTAGAGTTTCAAGGATGATATTGAAGAGAAGTGGTGAAAGAGGGCATCCCTGCCTTGTTCCAGTTTTTAGAGGGAATGCTTTCAGTTTTTCACCATTTAGAATGATATTAGCCATGGGTTTAGCGTAGATGGCCTTTACAATGTTAAGGAATGTTCCCACTATCCCTATTTTTTCTAGTGTTTTGAGCATGAAGGGGTGCTGTATTTTATCAAATGCTTTTTCTGCATCTATCGAAATAATCATGTGATTCTTGACTTTAAGTCTATTGATATGGTGAATGACATTTATTGATTTCCTGATGTTGAACCAACCTTGCATCCCTGGGATGAAACCCACTTGGTCATGGTGCACTATCTTTTTAATATGTTTTTGTATGCGATTTGCTAAAATTTTGTTGAGAATTTTTGCGTCGATGTTCATTAAGGATATTGGTCTGAAATTTTCTTTCCTTGATGTGTCTCTGTCTGGTTTAGAAATCAGGGTAATATTGGCTTCATAGAATGAGTTTGGGAGAGTTCCCTCCTCTTCTATTTTCTGGAATACTTTGAGAAGTATTGGAATGAGTTCTTCTTTAAAAGTTTTGTAGAACTCGGCTGAGAACCCATCTGGTCCTGGACTTTTCTTTGTTGGAAGGCTTTTGATGACTTCTTCTATTTCATTACTTGCAATTGGTCTATTTAAATTGTGTATGTCCTCCTCGTTCAGTTTAGGCAATTCATATGTCTCTAGAAACTTGTTGATGTCTTCGAAATTTTCTATTTTGTTGGAGTATAGATTTTCAAAATAGCTTCTAATTATGTTTTGTATTTCAGTCGTGTCTGTTGTGATATTTCCTTGTTCATTCCGAATTTTAGTGATTTGGGTTTTCTCTCTTCTTCTCTTTGTTAGTGTGGCTAAAGGTTTATCAATTTTGTTTATTTTTTCGAAGAACCAACTATTTATTTTGTCAAATTTTTGTATTGTTTCTTTCGTTTCAATTTCGTTGATTTCAGCTCTCAGTTTAACTATTTCCTGTCTTCTACTACTTTTGGTGTTGGTCTGTTCTTCTTTTTCTAGGGCTTTGAGTTGTAGTGTTTGGTCATTTATTTTTTCAGTTTTACTTCTTTTATTAAATGCGCTCCATGAAATAAATCTTCCTCTAAGTACTGCTTTCATAGTGTCCCAGAGATTTTGATATGATGTTTCTTTGTTCTCGTTTACCTCTAAAAATTTTTTAATTTCCTTCCTAATATCTTCTGTTATCCATTCATCATATAGTAGCATATTGTTTAATCTCCAGGTGTTGGAGTAGTTTCTGTTTTTTACTCTTTCATTAATTTGTAACTTCAATCCATTATGATCTGATAGAATGCAAGGTAGTGTCTCTATCTTCTTGTATTTGCTGACATTAGCTTTGTGGCATAATATATGGTCTATTTTAGAGAAGGATCCATGTGCTGCTGAGAAGAAAGTGTATTCGCTCTTGGTTGGATGGTATATTCTATAAATGTCTGTTAAGTCTAAATTATTGATTGTGTTATTGAGATCTATGGTTTCTTTGTTCAATTTTTGTTTGGAAGATCTGTCCAGTGGTGAAAGAGGCGTGTTAAAATCACCTAGTATTATTGTGTTATGGTCTATTTGGTTTCTAAAATTGAGAAGGATTTGTTTAACATACATGGATGAGCCACTGTTTGGGGCATAGATGTTTATGATTGTTATATCTTGCTGATTTATGCTTCCCTTAAGCAGTATGAAATGTCCTTCCTTATCCCTTCTGACTAACATTGGCTTGAAGTCCACATTATCTGAAATGAGGATGGATACTCCAGCTTTTTTGCAGAGTCCGTGTGCATGGTATGTTTTTCCCCATCCTTTCACCTTTAGTGTATGGGTATCTTTTTCTATGAGGTGAGTTTCTTGCAGGCAACATATTGTTGGATCTTTCTTTTTAATCCAATCTGCCAGTCTATGTCTTTTGATTGATGAATTCAGGCCATTAACATTCAAGGTTATTATTGAGATATGATTTGTATTCCCAGTCATTTGGTTCATATTTAAAATTTTTGACACATCTTGGTTCCTCCTTTATTTGACAGTTCCTTTAGGATAATTCCTCCCTTTGCTGATTTGCTTCTTTGTTTTTTATCTATTTCTCATGAAATATTTTGCTGAGAATATTCTGTAATGCTGGATTTCTTTTTGTAAATTCTTTTAGCTTTTGTTTATCATGGAAGGATTTTATTTCATCGTCAAATTTGAAGGTATGTTTTGCTGGGTATAAGATTCTTGGTTGGCATCCATTTTCTTTCAGAGCTTGAAAAATGTTGTTCCAGGCCCTTCTAGCTTTTAGGGTCTGGATTGAAAAATCTGCTGATATCCGTATTGGCTTCCCCCTGAATGTAATTTGGTTCTTTTCTCTCACAGCCTTTAAAATTCTTCTTTATTTTTTATGTTAGGTATTTTCATTATAATGTACCTTGGTGTGGGTCTGTTGTAAGTTTGTGTATTTGGAGTCCTATAAGCGTCTTGGACTTGATTTTCCATTTCATTCTTCAGATTTGGGAAATTTTCTGATATTATTTCTTCAAATAGATTGTTTATTCCTTTGGTTTGTTTCTCTAAACCTTCCTCAATCCCAATAATACTCAAATTTGGCCTTTTCATGATATCCCATAGTTCTTGGAGATTCTGTTCATGATTTCTCACCATCTTCTCTGTTTGTTCAACTTTGTTTTCGAGGTTAAATATTTTGTGTTCAATATCTGAAGTTCTATCTTCCAGCTGTTCTATCCTGTTGTTTATGCTTTCTATGGAGTTCTTAATTTGGTTTATTGTTTCCTTCATTTCAAGGATTTCTGTTTGTTTTTTTTTTCAATATCTCTAACTCTTTATTGAAATGATCTTTTGCTTCCTGAATTTGCTCTGTTAACTGTCGATTGGTGCGATCATTCAATGCCTGCATTTGCTCTTTCATCTCAACGTTTGCTTCCCTAATCATTTTAATTATGTACATTCTGAACTCCCTTTCTGTCATTTCTTCTGCCATGCTGTCATTGGATTTTATTGATGTAACATCTAGATTTGTTTGGGGCATTTTCTTCCCTTGTTTTCTCATATTGTTCAGGAATCAGTGGGTCATTAAGATATTGCAGATTTCCTCTATCAACTTATAATGTCCCTGAAGATTGCTAGTATATCCCCTCTTATCCTTCAGTAGCCTGAAGTCTTGGAGGAGGTTGATAATGCAGAGCTCCATGAAGAAGCTGCCTCTGTAGGGGTGGTGCCCCTCAGGTGGCGTATATTCCCTGCTAGTGGGCAGAGGTGCCTCCACTTGTTGACCAATGGTCATCCAATGGGGAACTAGACTGCAGACTGAGGCAAGGCCTGTTTGTGCCTGTGTCTCTGGTTTTACCGTCCCTGTGGGAAAACCTCCCCTGGCCGGGAAGTCTCGCTCGGGGGGGATGTCTCGCTGGTCAGTTGCCCTCCTAGAGGTTCCCCTCAATCTACAACTACCACCTGGGCTGGGCTGTCTTCCTCTGCAACGATCCCCGGGGCCCGGAACTACGTCCTGGGCCTTGGAGCCTCACCCTTTGCAGGCGAGTCTCCTTAGGCTGCCTCTCCCAGAGACTCTGCCCGCTGCCATGGAAACTTCGCTCCGCCCTTAGCCGTGTCTCTGTGCGGCTCTTCCAGCAAGAAGCCACCTAGCTCCTGGGACCCTGCTCTGCACCAGTCGCCTGGCTATGCAGCCCCTCCTCTGAGCCACCACCTGGAGCCCCGTACAATAGCTCGGAGACCCAGAGACCCGCCACACACCTCCTCCTCTGGACAGCCGCCCGGTTTCCGACGCAGTCACTAGGAGTCCAAACAACTCACTTCGGGTCTCCTCCTCCTGCCAACCACCCGTAGCCCTAGGCAGACACTCCAAGTCCAAGTGACCCACCCTGTTCCTCCTCCTCCTCCTCGGGGTAGCCCCCCGGGTGTTCAGGAGCGGTGGCTCCGAGACCAAGTGACTCACCACGCTCCTCCTCCAGGCAGGCCACCGGTGTTCAGGAGCGGTCGCTTTTAGTTCAATCAACTCACCACTCGCCTCCTCCTCTGGCAACCACCTGTGGCTCTGATGCAGTCACTCCTAGACCAAGCGTCCCGCCGCTCTCCTCCTCCAGGCAGGCCACCAGTGTTCTGGAGCAGTTGTTCTGAGTTCAAACAGCTCGTCACGCAGCTCCTCCTCTGGCAACTGCCTGTGGCTCTGATGCAGTCACTCCTAGGTCAAGCAACCCGCCGCGCTCCTCCTCTTCCTCCGGGCAACCTCCCGGTGTTCAGGAGCGCTCGCTCTGAGTTCAAACAGTTCACCACACAGCTCCTCCTCTGGCAACTGCCTGTGGCTCTGATGCAGTCACTCCTAGGTCAAGCAACCCGCCGCGCTCCTCCTCTTCCTCCGGGCAACCTCCCGGTGTTCAGGAGCGCTCGCTCTGAGTTCAAACAGCTCACCACTCAGCTCCTCCTCTGGCCACTGCCTGTGGCTCTGATGCAGTCACTCCTAGACCAAGCAACCCGCTGGGCTTCTCCTTTTTCTCCGGGCAACCCCCCGGTGTTCAGAAGTGGTCGTTCTGGGTCCAAACAGCTCGCCACGCAGCTCCTCCTCAGGCAGCTGCTGGAGCCCCAGTGGTTGCTCGAGTCCAAGCGCTGTGCTGAGCCGCCTCCTCTACGATGATCCCGGTTGTCCGTGTTTACTGCTCCAGCAGGGGGATGGGCGTCTCGCCGAGCAACTCCACTTCACAAATTCCCTGCGTTCAGGGGCTACCGCCCCATCCGGGACACCTCCCCAACAGGAGAGACTCACCCGGCGGCTTTGAGTTGGTCCCAAGTCTCTCACTATCTCCTCTTTTGAATCTTGCGTCCTGGAGCAACGTGAAATGCAGCCACCCTCTAGTCCGCCATCTTGGCCCGCCCAGCTTTTCTTTTAGGAGCTCCATAGACACCCAGGACACAGTGGTGCAACCTGTAATCCCAGGGACTCAGGAGATTAGGTAGGAGGATTGCAAGTTCGAGGCAAGTCTCAGCAATAAAGTAAGGCCCTCAGCAACTTAGTGAGACCCGGTCTCAAAATGAAAAATAAAAAGGGCTGGGCATGTGGCTCAGTGGTAAATCACCTTTGGGTGAATCCCTTGTACCGAAAGGAAAAGAAAGAAAGAGTTTCCCTAGACTCGCTGGAGCATCCCCCTTTCATCTCCTGACTCTGTGTTGTCCAAAAATGATCTGAACAGTTCTTGGCATGTGGCTTCCTCACCACAAAACTCACAGCCAAACAGCTGCTGGGCCCAAGCAGCCTGGAGCCAGAAACAGCCCAAACAACCCCACTTACAATGGGCCAGCATGGTCGTTTTCTCAGGAAGGTGAACACTTGGTCAATTGGCACCAGAGAAGATGCTCAGCCTCCTTTAGTCCCAGGGTGAGCGGGGGAAAGTAGTCTTCACACCCGCTGAGATGGATGTAGCCAGAAAAATGAAGAACACCCAGGGCTGGTGAGGACATGGAAAAACTGGAAGCTGCATGTGTTGGGGACAGGCAGGACAGTGGGGTGGTCACCATGGAAAACAAGCTGGACCTCCAAAAGTTAAATGGGCAATGACCAAATTGGCCAGCTATTCCAGTCCAAGGCACATACCCGAAAGAATTGGAAATGGATTTTCCAACAAGTACTTGAACCTGAATGCTGGATCACCCAGGAATGCTACAACATGGGTGAACCTCCAAATATCATCCCCAGCAAAAATCCAGACACACAAGGTTACGTGTTGTGCAATTCCCTGAAATCACCTCCATGGGAAAATCCACAGAGACACAGTGGATTTCTGATAGCCAGGAACTGGAGGGAGAGACATCGGAGAAACTACTTACACAGGCAGGTCTCCCTCTTGGGTAAGGCAGAAGCCACTCCTCTGCTGGAGTGTGACCAGCACTACAGAAATGTCTGCTTTAAAAAGGTTCCTTTTATGTCACCTGCATTTCTCTCGATCTTCAAAATAAATAAAAGCTGCCCTCCCTCCACCTGCCAGAACAAAGGACACTTGGCCTTGGACCCCAGCTCAACGCCAACAGGCTGAATCTCCCTGGAGTTGGCCTCCCAGGCCCTGTCATTCTGGTCTTGAAACTCTGGCTGAATGGCCCCCACCACCAGAGTGAGTCACCAAACCTGCTCGTTCTTGGGAGCATTTTTGACAGGATGTGGCTTCAGGTGACCTGAATCTTTGCAAATATTTTTTCCATACATCTTTATCTTCATTTCCCTCTAGAAAAATAATAATTCAAACAGATACAGAGGGAGGGGCCATTCAGATCTTTGAGTCTCAGGATGTGAGCAGTGATTGACAAGGAAAGTGTCCATTCAGAATCTTTTGCCCTTGCACCTTTGAAGTGCCCTGACCCAATGATGATAGCAACAGATACCCAGGTCAGTCTTTCTCTGATCTTGTGAGCCCCAAAGAGAATCATTAGCTCGTTTTCCTGATCTGTAAGATGGGGCTCACCATACCTCAACATGTCATGAATTTAGCATGGTCTTTGGGATGCAGGGATTGCTTCTGTTCTTTTCCCATGCTCCTGGACGTGTCTAGGAAATTGAAAATGAGAGTCACAGACCCTGACAGGGAACAAGACAGAAAAGGGCACATTGATGTATGGAATCAGCTTGCCGGTCACATACCTTGCCTGTAGATTGGGACATGAAATGGATCTCCCCTTCACCAAAACCTCAGAAAACTGCTTTCCAGAGAGGGTAAGTGACTTGATGGATGTCACACAGCAAATTGTTCACAGAGCAAAAATTAGACATCAAGCTTCTGTGACTCCTCGGTCACTCACTGTGCACCAGAACGAAATCTAGGAAGGAGAATTTAGGTTCCTCACTCCAGTTGCATAGATACCAGTCCCTGCATGACCTTGGGCATTGCACACCCAGTGATATGGGCCATGAAAGGTCACTTGCATGGTTGGAAACAATACATCAGCAGAATGGAGACAGTCTTCCAGCAGAGACCACAAGTTCCCTATGTATCTGTGTCAAGCAAGAGATTTGTCTTTAAAAAAATTCTCTTTCTAATATTTACTTCCCAGAATTTGTTCATTCAAGAAATATTTATTGATTTCTCATTACATGCCAGGTTCTGCTCCAGAAGCCGAGAACACGTGGTCCCTGTGCACGTGCAGAGAAGATAAAAATGAACAAGGTTGAGGAAATCTAGAGACTTTCGGAACCATGTGAACTGTGAAGGCCATTGAGCATGGTGGAGGGGGGCAAGCCAATCTTAATTCAGTGGCCACAATTGTCTCCTTGGAGGGGATATGTCACTTGAAGCCAGGAGCCAACAAAGACCTAGGGGAAGAGTGATCCAGGCAAAATGAATTGCATGTGCAAAGGCCCCAAAGGTGGAAATGAATCTGACATGTTTGACAATCAGAGAAGCTGAATGGCTAAGGTGGAACCAGCCTGATCAAGAGTGACCAAAGATGGAGGCAGTGAATGTCAGGCTCAAGGCCAGATCATGTGGGGGTCTCACTGACCTCACTGACCTTAAATTATACAATCTCACTACAGGCAACTTAGACACTGCAGGTCGAGTAGAAGACCAGAGAGAACCACTTGTCATAACCCTGATACCAGGAGGAAACTCACCGATGACATTTTAGACATGTCCTCTCAAACATTTTATTTCCTCTTCAAGGATATAAATAAGTAAACATTTACAAGAGAAGGCTCATATCAGGGATCCCTGAAACTGGCTTTTAAACTGATTTTATTTGATTTTATTGTGTATTAAATACTTCATACATCATAAACATCTATGTCAGTGCACTTAGATTTATGGTATCTGGTACGGTAAGGTTGTGGGCTCTCAGAAAACACATGAAGAAGGAAGGGGTGGAAAGAGGCAGGGAGGTGAGCCGGGAGCTGACAACCTCCCCATGGCGGAAGGTAGCTTTATTTCTGGACCAGTCTTCTACCTTGAGTGGACAGCTTTCCTCAACTGGGCCCTTCCACCATGATGTTCTGCCTCACCTTGGGCCCCCGAGTGACGGAGTAGGCTGGCCACAGACTGAGCCTCTGAAACTGTGAGCCAAAACACACTGTTCCTCCTCTGAGCTGTTTTTGTTAGGTCTTTTGGTCCTAGCAATGGAAAGCTGACCTGCAGGGGGTCATCTCCAGTCTTCACCACCACGGACAGTGCCAAAGTGGTCTCCTTTGTCCTCTTCCCACAATGGACTCCTCTTTTTACATCATTAAGATAAGCACCTTGGGGTAGAGATCCTGGGGGGATGGTTGGCTTACCATCAAGGCACAAACCCTCCAAAATATTTATGGGCTTGGCCTCCCCGAGTTCTGGGTTTCCCTCATGGACAGGAATGAAATATCTTGAGAGAAAAACAGAAATACCTGAACCATTCAGGATTCGTTTACGGAGCACCACCGGATTCTCAAAGGTTATCTCTTTTCACTCTGGAGAGCATTTCTCCCCACGGGGACGTTGGGACTTGGCCATTCTTGCCCTCACTGCTCCTTGGGACATTTCTAATGTAAACCCTCTCAGACTTTAGAAAACACCACCAGCTGAAGGGAAAATCATGTCCACTCCTGGTTTTGGTGATCCTCAAAGACCTGCCCACATGAGATGCTCCCTTCTCTCTGCAAAATTAAGAGGTACAAAAAGATTCCTGGAGCTGCCTGCCAGGCCCTTTCATAAGCCACTGGTTTTAATATTGGTTTGGCAGCTCCAATAATGATTTCTTTTTTTAAAGCACAAAACTGGGAAGTCAACTTCAGAACCCAGCTATGAACCCCTCCATGAACCCTGCCGTGAACTCAGTCATGAACTTGGCCATGAACATGACCATGAACCCGACCTGAGCTAGGAGTGAGAGCAATACTTCACACATCCCTGCCATCTTCAACCAGGGTCCCTTTTTAAGATCATTACATCTGTCCCTCCATTCCCAAATCATAGAGGAATAAGTAACTAATGGCAGAATGTGCTCTGTCTCTTGATGCATGGGGCTTGGTAATCCAGGTTGAGCATCTGTTATCTGAGATGCTTGGAAACAGAGTGTTGGGGATTTCAGAGTTGTTTGGGAAATTTGCATATCCATAATGAGCTATCTTGGGGACAGCACCCAAGTCTAAACACAAAATTTATTTATGTTTCATGTCACATAGCTTGAAGGCAATTTTTATGCAGTATTTCTTATAGCTTTATGCATAAGGAAAGGTCACGTGGCCTGGAAGTGTCTGCCTCTGGTGTCATGTGGGAGGTCAATCTTTTTCCAATTTTGTAGAATTTTAGATTTTCAGATTGGGGACATTCAGCCTGTGCACATAAAGACATGGATTTGGTTGCTGACGTCCTTTCAAATCTTGCCAGGTAGGGGAAATACTGATCCTGATTTAAGGACAAGAAAACCAAGCCCAGGGTGGAGAGAGAAGCTTGGGGCTGGTCACTCCACTGTCAGCAGCAGGGTGGGAACAGGAGTGGGGGATTCTGGTGCCCTCCCTCCAGGGATCCTGTGCTTTCCACATCCCCCCAAACATGAGCCTCCCTCTCTAGCACCAGGGAACTGAAAGAGCACAGCCATTCACGGGAACCTTGATGTGACCTACAGCCAAAGATGGGCTGAGAGAAATGGAAGGAGAATGCTCTCCTGCCTCTCCTCCAACCCAAAGAATTGTCCAGAGAAAGATTCCTTCCCTTACTTTAAAAAAAATGGTTTTTTTGAGTTGCAGATGGTCACAATACCTTTATTTTATTATTTTTTTATGTGGTGCTGAGGATCAAACCCAGAGCCTCACACCTGCTAGGCTAGTGCCCTACCACTGAACCATGACCCCAACCCTTTCCCCGGTTTTTTGAAATGGGTTTTAACAGCACTGGTCCGTCTCTGCCACACACCAAGCAAACAGGAGTAGGTGGCAGGTGGGACGAGGCCCATTCCTGCTCCAGGAACTTCCCAGTGCTTCCCAGGTGGGCTCTGCTCTGAGACTCCAGCTGACACCAAGTCGGGAGCTCTGGTAGGTGCAGCAAGCTTAGCTCTGGAAGCACCCCAATTTTGAGGTGGTGGGGATGGGCCTTCCAGACGTTAAGCCCCATCTGCAGTGCCCCATGCAGTGCTGCCGAGGAGCCAAGTAGGGGGGGCACTGCCTTAAGACCCATGACATTGCCTAAACACTGGGACTAAATAAAAGCAAGCTTGTCCTCCCTGCTTTAGGAAAGAGAAAGAGGAAAGGAAGCAAAAGTGTTGGTAGGTTTTTAAAGACAGCCTTTCAGACCCTGTGATCCATTGCCCTCAGTCATTGTCCTGTCATTCCATTGGCCTTGTCCCCCACTAATTGGCTCCTCTGCCTGTGCATTTACCTAATGTTCATTATCCACACCTGAAAGCAGCCCTCCCAGAACAGGACTGGGGCCTTTGTTGTGTGCAGTGCCCCAGCAAGGGACTGCTGGACTCAAGAGGACAGCCCTTTCCTTCCTGCCCCATCCCTGGCCCTTTCCTGCCTGCCTGTCACAGACCAGGGACAGGGAACTGCACACTCTGAAAATGCAAGCAAATAGTCACTTGTGCTACCACTGGTGAGGATGAGAATTGACAGGAAAGAACCCAGTGAGGACCCTCTTTACCCAGAGCCAAGGTGACCGTGAAGACATGGGTCAGAAAATGCCTGCAGAGTCTTCGACAGAGTCGCCACCTTCCTTAAGAGCTCGGCCACATGTCATGTCTCGGATTGGAGGCACCTGGTGGCTGCGGGAGCTGTGACCTTGATTATAGTCTTATTTTCCTGATAAGAAAACTGAGGCTGAGGGAAATGAAGCAATTGACCTGAATTTTGCTCTATAGCAGTGACAGAGCCAGACTTTCCAGTCTGCAGTCCAATACCAAACCACGTGACCCAACATGGTGGCCAGCTGCTACCAGACTGGCTATTGAGCACTCCAAAGGGGGTTGGTCCCATTGAGATACACTGCAAGGGTGGCATACACAACATGTTTCCAAGCCTTCACATTTTAAAAAAAGAAGGCAACATGTCATTTTTTTGCCACATTTAGTTCCATATTTTTATGTTGATTTTATGTTTTATGTTGATTACCTGTGCTTCATTCTATTGGGCAAAACAAAATCCATTAAAATAAATGTCACTGTCCATCTTCTTCTTTTTTTTTTTTTGATGTGGTAAATGGAATATTTGAAACTGTTCCTATGGCACACATATTTCTAGATGATGCAGATCTGTGACCCAACCTTCTCCAGGGATGGACCAGGAGCTTCAGTATCACCTGGAAGTTCAAGCTCCACTCCAAATCAGTGAAGCAGAATCGGAGCTTGAACAAGATCTCCCGGACAGTCACATGCACATCCAGGTGTGAAAAACTGACAAGTCCCGGGCTTCACTTCGTGGTATCCAGGAACCACTAGCCTCTGAGTGAGGTAAGGTTTTCTGCATTTTTCAAGGGAGTGGAGGATATTCATGAAGCACTGTAGTTAAAGAAGATGAACAGACTTGAGGTGGACCGAATCCAACAGAATCTTTTGTAATCAGACACTGGAGAGTGGTTACAGAGGATGGGACAGCAGTGACTGAGATTGGGGGTCTCTGATGACCCAAGGCTGTGGCATGCCTGGTGCCTGGGAATGTTCCTGTGCAAGGGCACAGGATGCTCAGCTGCGGTGGCAATGCCCTGCATGGGCAGGCTCTGTGAAAGAGTCCTGTCAGCTCTGACCCTGATCTCAGGCACACAGCTCTGGAAAGAAGGAAGGAACTCTTATGCTAGACAACCACCATGTTTCTACAGCTGGGTTCCTGCCAGCTTTACAGTAACTTTAAACATTGGACTTTCTTGAGAGCTACATGAAGCTCCTAACATTTCAAATGTGGGTTGGAACTATGGAAAAGCTCCATATGATGTCCTAGTTTCTGCAACTTTCCTGAATACAGAGAATAATGGCAGCATAGTCTTTAACCTGATCATGAGATATATGTAAATAAAGATTGCTGACTTGACTTTCAATCTGCATCTCCATAGTGAGCAGAGCTCCACCTGATCCCAGCTTCATCTTCAAAATCTGTGTCTGTGAATCTTTATTTTCCAATCCCCCTTTGCCCCTCACTGGACCTGCGAGTTTGGTGGCACTGGTCACAACAGGACACAGCAGGGTCTTTAGGTGACATGTGCCTGGTGAGTCCCAGGAGCAGCACAGGGGCTGTACAGTTCTCAAGCTTCATCACCAACAGCTATGAGAATAGGAGTGAGCTCCTTCCCTTCTGGGTCTTGGTTTTCTCATCTGTACAGTTGGGGTCATATGCTGCTGGACTCAAGAAGCCAGCCCTTTCCTTCCTACCAGCCCTTTCCTTTCTACCTGGTTCCTCTTAACCAGTCTCTTCCCCCCACTTGACAGCTCTGCCTCACTGGACCACCTCAACAACCCTCCACAGCACCCTGGACACTCGTGCTGGGAATCTCCATGGAACCTCAGGCCAGCTGAGCTATATGGAACTCATGTTGGTTCCCAACCCCATGAATGCAAGCTATGCTCAGAAGAGTCACCACATAATTTGAGTATTTGCCATGTAAATTATTATATTAGTGCAAAAATGAGAATTATCATTTCAATAAAAATAAAATTGAATACCTAATGTAAGTAAGTTGCTTTTTAAAAATTACTTTTGTGGCAGAAACCTAGATGCCCTTTAATAGATAAGTGGATAAAGAAACAGTGGTATGTATACACAATGGAATATTATTCAGTCATAAAGAAGAATAGAACTATGGCATTTTCAGGTAAATGAATGGATTGGAGAATATCATGCTAAGTGAAATAAGTCAATCCCCAAAAACCAAAGGCTGAATGATCTCTCTGATAAGTGGCCAATGATACATAATGTGGGAGGGGGCAGGGGTAAGAGAAGAATAGAGGAACTTTTGATGGTGTAGAGGGAAATCAGGGGTGGGGGAGGAGTGAGGGAAGGAAAGATAGTGGACCGAGACAGACATCATTACCCTATGTACATGTATGATTACACAAATGTGCCAATCTATATCATGTACAATCATAGAAATGAAAAGCTGCACCCCATTTGTGTCCAATGAATCAAAATGCAGGCTGTAAAAATAAAAATATATTTTTAAAAATAACATACTTTAAAAATAAAAAAAATTAGGTGTGGATGAGATAAGCTTAAAATCTTCGGAGAACCGGGAATGATGGCCCACACCTGTAATCCCAGCAATTCAGGAGGCTGAGTCAGGAGGATTGCAAGCTTGAGGCCAGCCTCAGCAAGTTAGTGAAGGCCTAAGCAATTACATAAGACCCTGTCTCAAAATAAAAAATAAAATAAATTAATTTAAATTTAAAAATATATATGTACATATATGGGGAAATTTAGTAATTTTCTAGACTCTTTCATGAACTAAAATTTCTAAATGATGCACAGATTGAAGAGCTGTCCTCATCTCCCCATGATGGTCCTAACTTAACACTTATTATCTCCATAGAATTGTCAAGGGTGTTCCTTCCTTTCATGGACAATTCATTGAGTTTGATCTATATGGGAAATTCCACTCAACAGACACAACTTCAATAACCTTTAGTCCCAAATGCATGGAGTGGCCAGCTAGTGCACATTTGTAGGTTGAGACACAAGCCTGCTTTTTGGGACCCCTGCTCTATCATGGGTTGCCCCATAGTCTGAGCACCGGACCCAGCTGGGTCAGATATTGTGACTCCCCTTTGAACTTTCCTTTTCTCCTAAGAGGGACCACAACTTAGCACGGTGTCCAGCATGTGTCAGGTCCTCAACACACAGTGGCTATTAAGAGACATAGCCAGACTTTCCAGAAAATTCATTCAGAGATCACTGATGGTTGTATCAGAGGGGAAACCAAGGGTCAGAAAAGTAAAGTAGCTCCTCAAGGTTATACAGCATTTTGGGGGCAGATCCTCACTCTCAGGGCACCCTCCCAGCCCCCTGAGACCAGCCCAGTCCCCCAGAATGCACTACAGGGACACCAGGTCATCAGGGAAAGAGGTGCTCAGCAGTCCTGGGAAGGGTACAGCCTCCCCTCTCACCTGTCCCTCACCCCATAACCAGGACGTGCTCGTTGGAGCTAGTCCGAGCTCACTGACACGACCACACCCATGGAGGCAGCTCTCCAGGCCTGGACAGGTCTGCAGGGAACAGGAAGAGGCTGGAGATGGCCGTGTGGGCACTGGTCCAGCCCTGCCCGACCTCCTCCCTCAGCAACAGGCCACGCTGGAGAAACATGTCCTGATCCAGAGTCTTCTATGGGGATCGGCTTCACATGGCCCTGCTGGGGGCAGAGGATGAGGGCACCATGCTCTGTGGGACAGGCCACAGAGCCGAGGTCCCATCTCAACCTCTTATGGACCCTGAGATCCAGGACAGGTGTCTTGAGACTTGGTTTCCTCTTCTGCCAAAGGGTACAAATTCGCAAGAGTGTGCGAAAGACTTTAGAAGCAATTTCTTCAACCATAAATATTAATAAGGACACACAGCAACCCATGCTATCTAAATCTGATGATGTGCCACACCCTCTTCTAAAGCACGTTTCAGTGCCACAAAGAAGGTCCAGTGTTCAACCCCGCCTACAGGTAGGAAAGGCCACCTCAAACAGAGGAAGATTTAGGGGCCAAAACCATGGTTGAACCCAGAGAGCTGGCAATCATTATGATAATGAGAAGAAGAAGAAATCCTAAAATCTCAGCCCTGAGAATAACAGTCACCATTATATGGGGACCAGACTCAATGCTAGACAACAAATCAAGGACTTTCAGTGTCTTATTTCTCCAAGTCCTTCTGAGAACATTGAGAAGCAGATTCTCCTTTAATCCCAGAAGAAGCAACCGGGCCTCAGAGAGGTTAATATACCTGCCTAGGTCACACAGCTGGCTGTGGGGAGCTGGATTAGAGCCCAAGTGCTACATTCTAGTCTAGTCTTTCCACCCCCAGTGGGTCCCAATCACAAGGAAGCTGACACTTATGCTGCCCTTTCTACATGCCCACACAAAGTACATGGCATGTAACCCATTTTATTTGACCCTGAAACAACCCAATGAGGCAGCTCTTATTGCCCCCATTGGTAAGTAAGCTGAGAAACAGAGAGGCAAAGGAACTTGCCCAAGGCCACAGTCCCCATAGGTTGGAACCCAGGGAGTCCACCACCTTGTGGCCACCACTCCCCCAATCCTCCAGGCTACCCCACCACAATGGCTGCCAGCAGAGCTCCTGCCGAGGCCCTTGCCAATGCGAGGACCCTTGAATCAACATGAAGAGCTGGATTCTAGTCCTCGCCCCAGCCCTACCCAGCCGGGCAGGGTCTGGCTCCGTGGGGGCAGGTTCTCCATCCATCAAATAAGGTGTTGGATCAAACCTTCATAAAAGGATGTACTACCTCCTGGAAGGTTCCAGAAGGGAAGGCCTCCCACCCCAATTTCATCCAGGGCCACTCTTGACTTTAAAAACTGCATTATGATTTTGTTTCCTTGAAGGGGAGAGGAACCACGTCTGAAACCACTAAACCAGAAGATGCCTCCAGCTTTTGGGGCCTCCTCAGTGGGTGGAGAAGAGTGGTTTGCAGATGGTGCCAGAAGGGAGGAGGCCGGGCTGCCTCCTGCTCATGCCACCACCTCCAAGTGGGGCTTTGATCTCAGCAGAAAGAAGGTGGCAGAGCAGCTCGGCCAGAAGGTGGAGAGCACAGAGGGACCAGAGGGACAGGGAGCAGAACCCAGAGCTCGGCACAGCACCTCCAGCCAGTGCACTGCATCCTCAACCTCAACTGGCCAGTTGGCCTTCCCTGCCCCTCATCCCATTTTACAGATGATAAAACTGAGCCCCAAGGAAGGCTCACAGTTTCCCAAGCTCACTCGTTCTTTCATGCACCCGCTCAACTGTATTCACCGATCACCTGGAGACACCTGGATTCCTTCTGTACTTAGAGGCTCCCGGGAGCATCACCAGATAAAGAAAGGTCACAGCACAATCACAACCAGGCATGGTGGCCGGGGCCTATAATCCCAGCAACTCCAGAGATGGAAGCAGGTGGACCCACCCATACAAGGTCAGCCTCAGCAACTTAGCAAGGCTCTGTCTCAAAACTTAAAAATGTAAATAAACAGACTGGAGATGTCGCTCAGAGGTAGAGCACTGTGTGTTCAATTCCCAGTAATGAAAAAATAAAAGAAGATGAAGTGGGATCACACCCACCAGGGTGGCCTTTTGTGTCTCCAGGTAACAAATCCACTCTTCCCGACATCACGTTCCACCCTAAGAGCAGGGAAGCAGGGCCCTGGTGTGGCTCCCATGGTTGTTGGAGGATTCATGGAAAATCAAATGGTGTGTGTGTGCAGCTCTGTAAGGGATGTGTCCCCAGTGCCTCCTCCCCAGACCATGGGGACGTTCCAGGTGTGGATGAGTGACCCTTGGGGATGACCTTGGGCATCTAAACTCAAGGCCCTTGATGAACACAGGGCCTCAATTAAACAGCCCCTCGGCCTGGACTCTGCTCTGGGGAGCCTTGTGGGTGCCAGGGGCAGACACAATGGAGCTGTTCAGTCTGTGTTGGAGGAACAGACCAGATGGGCCTGGTACAGCAGAGAGGCCATGACCAAGACCAGACACGATGCCCTGCAAACTTGAGGCACCCCAGGACTCGCTGTCCCCACCATCCACAGCAACCAGGGAAGGGGCCCTTGGGGAAGCCATCTCTGACTGCTCTGCAGCCCCATGACTGAGCAGCCCTCCTGCCAAGACACGGGCTGGCTCCCCAGGTACAGAGACCCCCACGTCCCCCAAACACACCCCACATCAACAGTCAGAACTTATTACAGCAAAGTTTCTCTCCCCAGAGCCTCTGGTCTGGGTGAAGCCAACTAATTCAGATTTAACCTCCCTCTTAACAGGCGACAGTGCTGAGCCTTCCAATTAATGCCACATGCTCCCCTCAGCTGTCATCCTGAGTAACTGTTCACAAAGCTATTAATGGTCTGTATTTGTAAACAGGGGCAGCTCGGCTTTGGAGAGTCAGGTGGTATGCATTTTCTCCTCCAAAATGGAAAGGGCTTAGCAATAATAAATACATTGTTTTGCAGAGATGGAGCAAGGTACTGCCTGGAAAAAAATTTATTGAGAGCTTCCTGAGATCGTGTGGCTGCGTGTACATGAGGGGTCGGGGCTGACTCCACTTGGGAGAGCTGCCAGACGCCAGGTCTGGCCAGGTAGGCACAGGGAGTGGGAGAATACCCAGGGCTGGAGATCTGCAGTCGCAGGCTCTGTCCCAGCCTGTCTGCCCACGACTGTGGTGGTATTTGGGATGCCAATTTTCTTCTCAGGAATTAGGTTTTCCTCTGAAAAAGTGGGAGGTGGAAATCTACAAGAACTTCCTGTCTTTGGTCCAGGACTCCAGTCTGAGGCTTTCTCTGCTCAACTTCCAGACAACATCTCAAGTGGTCTTGTAGCTATTCTGCAAAGGTGCCCTGGGTCAGAAGGAGGAAGTCCTAATATCCTTTTTTTTTTTTTTTTTGGTGCCAGGGATTGAACCCAGGGATGCTTAACCACTGAGCCACATCTCCAACCCCTTTTATATTTTTTTTATTTAGAGCCAGGAGGAACCTCTCTATGTTGCTTAGGACCTTGCTGAGTTGCTGAGGCTGGCTTTGAATTTGGGATCCTCCTGTCTCAGCCTCCCGAGTGGCTGGGATTATAGGTATATGCCACCGTGTCCGGCCATCCTGATCCTTTCTGACTCACATCCTAACAGCTTAACATGAAACGCAAGAGCCAGCTGCATCTGCTGTCCTGGTCTCTTCAACCCAATCCTGATCCCCTTTTGGAGGGAGTGTGGGTAGGGGGTACTGGGAATTGAACTCAGGGGCACTTGACCACTGAGTCACATCCCCAACCCTGTTGTGTATTTTATTGAGAGATAGGGTCTCACTGAGTTGCTGAGCACCTCACTTTTGCTGAGGCTGGCTTTGAACTTGAGATCCTCCTGCCTCAGCCTCCCCAGCCACTGGGATGACAGGCATGTGCCACAGTGCCCAGCCATCCTGATCCTTTCAGACTCAGGTTCCAGCCAAGCTTACTGTCTTGTTAATTTCCCATATGGGCCCTTTGTTCCTGCCGGGTGCCCTGCAAGGACTGTCCTTTTCACACCAGGAGCCCCCCTTCCCCTGCTGCCTGGCCTTTCTCTACCCTATGCATTGTTCTTGTTGAGACTTATGTTTCCTTGTCCCCAGGAGGCCCACCTTCACTCTCAGCTCCAGGACAGACTGTCCTCTCAAAGGCACCCCAGCACCCTGACCACCTCCTCTCTTGGATCAGCTTTGCAATATATGTGTCTGCCCCCCAGCGAGCCCACCAGTTCCCAAAGGGCAGGGTCAAGGTCGAAGTTGTTCAGCACTGCATCCTGACGGCTCACAAGTGGAAAATACAGATGTGCCTCTGGTGATGGTGGTCACATCCCAGCAAAGCCATCAGAAGTCAAAAACACACTCTATCAGCCCCCCGGGCTGAAGTCACAGCCTAGCCTGGCCAGCCTCGAACATGCTCAGGACACTTCTGCTGGCCCACTGTTGGGCGGAACCATCAGACATGAAGCCTGTTTTAAAATGAAGTGCTGAATATCCCGTGTAATGTGTTGAATGTGTGTCTCCAAAACACAGCAGCCTCACAGTGCTGGGCCAAGTCACAGCATGGCTGGCCAGGAACTCTGACCCGTCCTTTTCCCCGGGGTCTCAACAGAGCAGCCTGCCACACAGGACTAGCCCAGGAAAAGCCCCAAATTCAAAAACCAAAGGTTTCTACTGAGCACACATGGCTTTTGCATCATTGTGAAGTGGGAAAATCCTGACTCAAGCCACCATGTGTCAGACAGTTATAAGCTGGAGACTATCTAAACTTTGAACCCATGTTGTTGAATTAATGTGGAGTGAAAGGGGACAGGGGCAAATTACTAGCAAAACGAACACACCAGGTCTAGGAATTTGGACCCATATTTACATCTGTGCTCTTCCTGGTTTCTGTCTGCAATAAGAAGGAACTCAGAGAGGTTAAGAAATTTGCCCAATATTATAACGAGTGGGACCAGAGCTGAGATTTGAACCCATGGCTAATAGTCTCTAAAAGCCCAGGCTCGAGGGCCAAGATGGCGGACTAGAGGGCGGCTGCATTTCACGCTGCTCCAGGACGCAAGATTCAAAAGAGGAGATAGTGAGAGACTTGGGACCAACTCAAAGCTGCCGGGTGAGTCTCTCCTGTTGGGGAGGTGTCCCGGATGGGGCGGTAGCCCCTGAACGCAGGGAATTTGTGAAGTGGAGTTGCTCGGCGAGATGCCCCTCCCCCCGCTGGAGCGGTAAACACGGACAACCGGGATCATCGTAGAGGAGGCGGCTAGGCATAGCGCTTGGACGAGCAACCACTGGGGCTCCGGGCGGCTGCCTGGGGAGGAGCTGCGTGGCGAGCTGTTTGGACCCAGAACGACCACTTCTGAACACCGGGGGGTTGCCCGGAGAAAAAGGAGAAGCCCAGCGGGTTGCTTGACCTAGGAGTGACTGCATCAGAGCCACAGGCAGTGACCAGAGGAGGAGCTGTGTGGTGAACTGTTTGAACTCAGAGCGAGCGCTCCTGAACACCGGGAGGTTGCCCGGAGGAAGAGGAGGAGCGCGGCGGGTTGCTTGACCTAGGAGTGACTGCATCAGAGCCACAGGCAGTTGCCAGAGGAGGAGCTGCGTGACGAGCTGTTTGAACTCAGAACAACTGCTCCAGAACACTGGTGGCCTGCCTGGAGGAGGAGAGCGGTGGGACGCTTGGTCTAGGAGTGACTGCATCAGAGCCACAGGTGGTTGCCAGAGGAGGAGGCGAGTGGTGAGTTGATTGGACTAAAAGCGACCGCTCCTGAACACCGGTGGCCTGCCTGGAGGAGGAGCGTGGTGAGTCACTTGGTCTCAGAGTCACCGCTCCTGAACACCCGGGGGGCTACCCCGAGGAGGAGGAGGAGGAACAGGGTGGGTCACTTGGACTTGGAGTGTCTGCCTAGGGCTACGGGTGGTTGGCGCGAGGAGGAGACCCGAAGTGAGTTGTTTGGACTCCTAGTGACTGCGTCGGAAACCGGGCGGCTGTCCAGAGGAGGAGGTGTGTGGCGGGTCTCTGGGTCTCCGAGCTATTGTACGGGGCTCCAGGTGGTGGCTCAGAGGAGGGGCTGCATAGCCAGGCGACTGGTGCAGAGCAGGGTCCCAGGAGCTAGGTGGCTTCTTGCTGGAAGAGCCGCACAGAGACACGGCTAAGGGCAGAGCGAAGTTTCCATGGCAGCGGGCAGAGTCTCTGGGAGGGGCAGCCTAAGGAGACTCGCCTGCGAAGGGTGAGGCTCCCAGGCCCAGGATGTAGGTCCGGGCCCCTGGGATCGTTGCAGAGGAAGACAGCCCAGCCCAGGTGGTGGTTGTAGATTGAGGGGAACCTATAGGAGGGCAACTGGACCAGCAAGACGTCCCCACCGAGTGACTCTTCCCGGCTGGGAGAGGTTTTCCCACAGGGAGGGTAAAGCCAGAGACAAAGGCACAAACAGGCCTTGCCTCAGCCTGCAGTAGTTCCCCATTGGATGACCATTGGTCAACAAGTGGAGGCACCCCTGCCCACTAGCAGGGAATATACGCCACCTGAGGGTCACCACTCCTAGAGAGGCAGCTTCTTCGTGGAGCTCTGCATTATCAACCTCCTCCAAGACTTCAGGCTACTGAAGGATAAGAGGGGATATACTACCAATCTTCAGAGACATTATAAGTTGATAGAGGAAATCTGCAATATCTTAATGACCCACTGATTCCTGAACAATATGAGAAAACAAGGGAAGAAAATGCCCCAAACAAATCTAGATGTTACATCAATAAAATCCAACGACAGCATGGCAGAAGAAATGACAGAAAGGGAGTTCAGAATGTACATAATTAAAATGATTAGGGAAGCAAACGATGAGATGAAAGAGCAAATGCAGGCATTGAATGATCGCACTAATCGACAGTTAACAGAGCAAATTCAGGAAGCAAAAGACCATTTCAATAAAGAGTTAGAGATATTGAAAAAAAACCAAACAGAAATCCTTGAAATGAAGGAAACAATAAACCAAATTAAGAACTCCATAGAAAGCATAACCAATAGGATAGAACAGCTGGAAGACAGAACTTCAGATATTGAAGACAAAATATTTAACCTCGAAAACAAAGTTGAACAAACAGAGAAGATGGTGAGAAATCATGAACAGAATCTCCAAGAACTATGGGATATCATGAAAAGGCCAAATTTGAGAATTATTGGGATTGAGGAAGGCTTAGAGAAACAAACCAAAGGAATGAACAATCTATTTGAAGAAATAATATCAGAAAATTTCCCAAATCTGAAGAATGAAATGGAAAATCAAGTCCAAGACGCTTATAGGACTCCAAATACACAAAATTACAACAGACCCACACCAAGGCACATTATAATGAAAATACCTAACATACAAAATAAAGACAGAATTTTAAAGGCTGTGAGAGAAAAGAACCAAATTACATTCAGGGGGAAACCAATAAGGATATCAGCAGATTTTTCAATCCAGACCCTAAAAGCTAGAAGGACCTGGAACAACATTTTTCAAGCTCTGAAAGAAAATGGATGCCAACCAAGAATCTTATACCCAGGAAAACTTACATTCAAATTTGAGGATGAAATAAAATCCTTCCATGATAAACAAAAGCTAAAAGAATTTACAAAAAGAAAGCCAGCATTACAGAACATTCTCAGCAAAATATTTCATGAGGAAGAGATAAAAAACAAAGAAGCAAATCAGCAAAGGGAGGAATTATCCTAAAGGAACTGTCAAATAAAGGAGTAACCAAGATGTGTCAAAAAATAAATAAATAAATAAATAAAATTTTAAATATGAACCAAATTACTGGGAATACAAATCATATCTCAATAATAATCCTGAACGTTAATGGCCTGAATTCATCAATCAAAAGACATAGACTGGCAGATTGGATTAAAAAGAAAGATCCAACAATATGTTGCCTGCAAGAGACTCCCCTCATAGAAAGAGATACCCATAGACTAAAAGTGAAAGGATGGGGGAAAACATACCATGCACATGGGCTCAGCAAAAAAGCTGGAGTATCCATCCTCATTTCAGATAATGTGGACTTCAAGCCAATGTTAGTCAGAAGGGATAAAGAAGGACATTTCATACTGCTTAAGGGAAGCATAAATCAGCAAGATATAACAATCATAAACATCTATGCCCCAAACAGTGGCTCATCCATGTATGTTAAACAAATCCTTCTCAATTTTAGAAACCAAATAGACCATAACACAATAATACTAGGTGATTTTAACACGCCTCTTTCACCACTGGACAGATCTTCCAAACAAAAACTGAACAAAGAAACCATAGATCTCAATAACACAATCAATAATTTAGACTTAACAGACATTTATAGAATATACCATCCAACCAAGAGTGAATACACTTTCTTCTCAGCAGCACATGGATCCTTCTCTAAAATAGACCATATATTATGCCACAAAGCTAATGTCAGCAAATACAAGAAGATAGAGACACTACCTTGCATTCTATCAGATCATAATGGAATGAAATTAGAAATTAATGAAAGAGTAAAAAACAGAAACTACTCCAACACCTGGAGATTAAACAATATGCTACTATATGATGAATGGATAACAGAAGATATTAGGAAGGAAATTAAAAAATTTTTAGAGGTAAACGAGAACAAAGAAACATCATATCAAAATCTCTGGGACACTATGAAAGCGGTACTTAGAGGAAGATTTATTTCATGGAGCGCATTTAATAAAAGAAGTAAAACTGAAAAAATAAATGACCTAACACTACAGCTCAAAGCCCTAGAAAAAGAAGAACAGACCAACACCAAAAGTAGTAGAAGACAGGAAATAGTTAAACTGAGAGCTGAAATCAACGAAATTGAAACAAAAGAAACAATACAAAAAATTGACAAAATAAATAGTTGGTTCTTCGAAAAAATAAACAAAATTGATAAACCTTTAGCCACACTAACAAAGAGAAGAAGAGAGAAAACCCAAATCACTAAAATTCGGAATGAACAAGGAAATATCACAACAGACACGACTGAAATACAAAACATAATTAGAAGCTATTTTGAAAATCTATACTCCAACAAAATAGAAAATTTCGAAGACATCAACAAGTTTCTAGAGACATATGAATTGCCTAAACTGAACGAGGAGGACATACACAACTTAAATAAACCAATTTCAAGCAATGAAATAGAAGAAGTCATCAAAAGCCTTCCAACAAAGAAAAGTCCAGGACCAGATGGGTTCTCAGCCGAGTTCTACAAAACTTTTAAAGAAGAACTCATTCCAATACTTCTCAAAGTATTCCAGAAAATAGAAGAGGAGGGAACTCTCCCAAACTCATTCTATGAAGCCAATATTACCCTGATTTCTAAACCAGACAGAGACACATCAAGGAAAGAAAATTTCAGACCAATATCCTTAATGAACATCGACGCAAAAATTCTCAACAAAATTTTAGCAAATCGCATACAAAAACATATTAAAAAGATAGTGCACCATGACCAAGTGGGTTTCATCCCAGGGATGCAAGGTTGGTTCAACATCAGGAAATCAATAAATGTCATTCACCATATCAATAGACTTAAAGTCAAGAATCACATGATTATTTCGATAGATGCAGAAAAAGCATTTGATAAAATACAGCATCCCTTCATGCTCAAAACACTAGAAAAAATAGGGATAGTGGGAACATTCCTTAACATTGTAAAGGCCATCTACGCTAAACCCATGGCTAATATCATTCTAAATGGTGAAAAACTGAAAACATTCCCTCTAAAAACTGGAACAAGGCAGGGATGCCCTCTTTCACCACTTCTATTCAATATCGTCCTTGAAACTCTAGCCAGAGCAATTAGACAGACCAAAGAAATTAAAGGGATACGAATAGGAAAAGAAGAACTCAAACTATCCCTATTTGCTGATGATATGATTGTATACTTAGAGGAACCAGGAAATTCCACCAGAAAACTTTTAGATCTCATAAGTGAATTCAGTAAAGTAGCGGGATATAAGATCAATGCACATAAATCTAAGGCATTTTTATATATAAGCGATGAATCTTCAGAAAGAGAAATTAGGAAAACTACCCCATTCACATTAGCTTCGAAAAAAATAAAGTATTTGGGAATCAATCTCACAAAAGAGGTGAAAGACCTCTACAATGAGAACTACAGAACACTAAAGAAAGAAATTCAAGAACACCTTAGAAGATGGAAAGATCTCCCATGTTCTTGGATAGGAAGAATTAATATTGTCAAAATGGCCATACTACCAAAAGTGCTATACAGATTCAATGCAATTCCAATTAAAATCCCAATGATGTACCTTACAGAAATAGAGCAAGCAATTATGAAATTCATCTGGAAGAATAAAAAACCCAGAATAGCTAAAGCAATCCTTGGCAGAAAGAGTGAAGCAGGGGGTATCGCAATACCAGATCTTCAACTCTACTACAAAGCAATAGTAACAAAAACGGCATGGTATTGGTACCAAAATAGAAAGGTGGATCAATGGTACAGAATAGAGGACATGGACACTAACCCAAATAAATACAATTTTCTCATATTAGACAAAGGGGCCAAAAATATGCAATAGAGAAAAGATAGCCTCTTCAACAAATGGTGCTGGGAGATTTGGAAATCCATATGCAACAGAATGAAACTAAACCCATATCTCTCACCATGCACGAAACTAAACTCAAAATGGATTAAGGATCTCGGAATCAGACCAGAGACCTTGCATCTTATAGAAGAAAAAGTAGGTCCAGAGCTTCAACATGTCGGCTTAGGACCAGACTTCCTCAACAGGACTCCAATAGCACAAGAAATAAAAGCAAGAATTAATAACTGGGATAGATTCAAACTAAAAACTTTCTCTCAGCAAAGGAAATTATCAGCAATGCAAAGAAAGAGCCTACAGAGTGGGAGAAAATCTTTGCCAATCATACTTCAGATAGAGCGCTAATCTCCAGAATCTATAAAGAACTCAAAAAACTCTACACCAAGAATGTAAATAATCCAACTGACAAATGGGCTAAGGAAATGAATAGACACTTCACAGAAGAAGATATACAAGCAATCAACAAACATATGGAAAAATGTTCAACATCTCTAGTAATAAGAGAAATGCAAATCAAAACCACCCTAAGATTCCATCTCACCCCAATTAGAATGGCAATTATCAAGAATACAAGCAACAACAGGTGTTGGCGAGGATGTGGGGAGAAAGGTACACTCTTACATTGCTGGTGGGACTGCAAATTAGTGCAGCCACTCTGGAAAGCAGTGTGGAGATTCCTTAGAAAACTTGGAATGGAACCACCATTTGACCCAGCTATCCCACTCCTTGGCCTATACCCAAAGGACTTAAAATCAGCATATTACAGAGACACAGCCACATCAATGTTCATAGCTGCTCAGTTCACAATAGGCAGATTGTGGAACCAACCTAGATGTCCTTCAATTGATGAATGGATAAAGAAAATGTGGTATATATATACAATGGAAAAGAACGATAAAATTATGGCATTTGCAGGCAAATGGATGAAACTGGAGAATATCATGCTAAGTGAGATAAGCCAATCTCAAAAAACCAAAGGAAGAATGATATCGCTAATAAGTGGATGATGACACATAAGGGTGGGTGGGAAGGGTTAGTGTTGGGGTTGGAGTTGGGTTTAGGGAGGGGGGCAGGAATGGAGGAAGGAAGGACTGTATAGATGGAGGGGAACGGTGGGAGGGGAGGGGGGGAAGGGAAAAAATGGCAGAATGAATCAAACAACATTACCCTATGTAAATTTATGATTACACAAATGGTATGCCTTTACGCCATGTACAGACAGAAAAACAACATGTATCCCATTTGTTTACAATAAAAAAAAAAAAAAAGCCCAGGCTCTGACCCACAGTGATACCCAAGCCCTCGCAGTGTCACCAGCAACACCCAGTCACCTAATTACAGGACTCAACACCTCACCCTGTTGATATAAAGGGTAGTGGCTCTCTGGTTTTTATGATCATCATGATGGTTCCCTTTAAGGGACTCTTTGGGTGTCAGTGACAGAACATCAGAGTCAATTAAAACTAATCAGAGGCAGAGAGCCAGGGGGATAGCAGCACCCCTCTGGAACCATGGAAGGGACCTGGCGAACCTGACCTTAGGGAAGCTCATGAGCAAGGACTCAGACCCCACAGGTTCCTGTCTCCTCTTCCTGCCATCCACCCTTCTTCTTTTGAAGTTAATTCTCCCACACTGTGGCCATCAGGAAGCTGGGATTGTGCCTGCCCTTGAACAAATAGCAGGAGTCTTACCTACCTGCTCCACTAGAAAAATCCCAGGGAAGCCATTCAACTCTTTGAGCTCAAGTCACATGCTCATGACGGAACCAATTATCGTGGACTCCTCTGACTTGCTGCTCTGCTAGAGTTCCTTCTTTAGAGTCAGGGAGGAACAATTTCCAAAAGGCAGGGGAGATAATGATGTTTCTAGAAGAAGGGGGTACTCAGGGAAGCTCGGCTCAGGCTGGGATATTACTCTTGTACCCCTCATGATGGAGCAGAAATGTGAGTTGACACACAACTGAAGTCCAGCAGATGCCTACTACCACAGAGAAAGGCAGAAGAGGAATCTGTCCAAATTACCATTCCATGGCACTGATGTAATAAGGAGACAAAAGAAAGCCCTGAGAGGCTCATGAAGTCATGAAGGACACAACTAACTGATTCTCATCACCATTGTATCCACAGTGCCTCAGGCAGTGCCTGGACATAGTAGGTGCCCAAGAAAGAGCTGTTTAGGGATATAGCAGGGAATGAGAGCCATGTGACAAGATCAAGGAAAAGGCTGCAGGATGTGTGGTGATGCATACCCGTAATCCCAATAGCTCGGGAGGCTGAGGCAGGAGGACCCCAAAACTGAGGCTAGCCTCAGGAACATAGGGAGACTGTCTCAAAAAAAAGGGCTGGGGATGGAGCTTAGCAGTAGAGCACCCCTGAGTTCCATCCCCAGTACCCCCAAAAAAAGGACTAAAGAAAAGAAAGTATCCCGGGTTCATTATGGGAATTGGGGTTTGAAGTTCAGTTCCAGCCCCCACAAAGAGTCCTTTCCACCATCAGAATCCTGCTTTCACTTTAGATCTCTATAAATGGGAAATAAAACACCTACCTCCTAAAGTTGAATATAAAATTAATCATTTCTCCAAAACACCTGGATGATGCTGGGACACCTGGACCATCCCATCCTTGGCTGAGAATCGATGATGCTCCTAATTCAAAAGCCCCGCTCCTGTCTCAAGGAATTGTTGAGCTGAAACATTTGGAAAAGATAAGTTTTGCTTCTGTACTTGTTTCTGCTCAGCTCTGAGAGAGCCAGACAAAAATAAGCAAAGCTGGATTTTGTAGGAGCCTGTGTCCTGGACAACCAAACACCATTTTCCTGCAGAATCTCCATGGCGAATTGAAAATAGCTTGCTCTGGTTTCTTTCCAAGCAGCAGAAGTCTACGTTCTGGACCTCGTGGTGAGGCCTGTCCCAGTGAGAGCCCACCTGGCCAGGGGTACGTCATGCCCCACACTGGCCTGACTCTATTTAAGAATGAGCGAGAAATACCAGCCCTTCCAAGTGGTCACCGGTGTCCCAGCACACCCAGCCCAAAGAACACAGCCCAGCGAAGCTCTGTCCCAGGCACCGTGTGGGCCTGGATTTTGATCCATGAAGCCAGAAGTTTTTTCCAGATATTAGCAACAACCTGAAGGTAACAGAGTAACCAGGCCAAAAAGGATGTTAAGACTATTTTGAAGGTTCTATACATTCCCGTTAAATTTTTTCCCCTCTTGTCTCTTTTGGCTCCATCCTTCTTTCCCCCTCCCCCACTCTCCTTCCTACCCTCTTCCACTCCTGGCTGCATCGGAGCCCCTTGGTGAAGTCATTAAAAATGCTCATCTCCAGGATGTGGCACAGGGGATTCTGATGCATCAGGTTGGAGGTGAAGCCTTGGGATAGTTCTGGGCATAGATCTCATCCCCCCAGTAATTGTGGCCAGTGGTCAGTTTTGAGAACCAGAGAGTTGCAGGGTTAAAAATCCCTCAGCAACACACATCTGCTGGAGATCCACTCTGGGTCTTGCACAGCACAGGGTGACAAAATTTAAATTGCAGGGTCCTGCATTTCTGGTTGCAGGAACAACAAGGTGACAGTATCCTGTGCACCAGTTGTTGTTCAAAGAGCTGTTTGTAGCTGGTCATGGTGGTGCACACCTGTGATCACAGCAGCTTGGGAGGCTGAGGCAGGAGGATTGAGAGTTCAAAGCTAGCCTCAACAACTTAGCAAGGCGTGAAGCAACTCAGCAAGACCCTGTCTCTAAATAAAATATAAAAAGGGGGCTGGGAACAAACATATGAAAAAATGTTCAACATCTCTAGCAATTAGTGAAAAGCAAATCAAAGCTACTTGAAGATTCCATCTTACTCCAGTCAGAATGGCAATGATCAAGAATATAAGCAACAATAAATGTTGATGAGGATGTGGGGGGAAAGGTACACTAATACATTGCTGGTGGGACTACAGATTGGTGCAACCACTGTGGCAAGCAGTATAGGGATTCCTCAGAAAACTTGGAATGGAACTACCATTTGACCCAGCTATCCCACTCCTCTGTCTATACCCAAAGTACTTAAAAATCAGCATAGTACAGTGACACAATCACATCAATGTTTATAGCAGCTGAATTCACAGTAGCTAAACTATGGAACCAACCTAGGTGCCCTTCAACAGATAATTGGATAATAGTCCAGTGGAATATTACTCAGCCATAAAGAAGAATGAAATTATGGCATTTGCATGTAAATGGATGGAGCTAGAGACTATCATGCTAAGTGAAATAAGCCAATCCCCAAAAAACAAAGGCTGAATGTTTTCTCTGATAAGTGGATACTGATCCACAGTGGGGAGTGGTAGGGAAGAATGAAGGAACTTTGGATTATGCAGAGGGGAATGAGGGGAGGGGTGGTGAGGTGGGGATGGGAAGGCCAGTAGAATGAGACAGACGTTTTCACCCTGTATACATGTGTGATTACACTACCGGTGTGACTCAGCACCATGTACAGCTGGAGGAATGAGAAGCTATGCTCCATTTGTGCACAACATGTCAAAATGCATCCATTATCATGTATAACCAATTAGAATGAATAAAAATTAATAAAAAAAGAAAATAAAAGAAATAATTCAAGTCAAGAGTTTCTGGAAAACTCTCATGTGAGATGTGAAATGGGAAATCTCAATGTTTGGGAGTTAGCAGGAAGTCAGATTTTGCCTTGACTCCTGAGAGTTTTGTGATCTTGGGCCAGACTGTAGGTCTCTTTGAGTTTCAGCCTCATTATCTGCAATGTGGGAAAAATAATATTGATTTTATATTTTAAATATTAGATGACAACCCTAGGATTTCCTCTTACTCTAATTACAATGGCTATTATCAACAGCACAAGAAATAAGTGTTGGCGTGGATGTGGGTAAAAGGGCACACTCTTACATTGCTGGTAGAGTTGCAAATTGGTGCAGCCACTCTGGAAAGCAGTGTGGAGATGCCTCAGAAAACTTGGAGTGGACCCACCATTTGATCTAGCTCTCCCATTCCTGGGTTTATTACCAAAGGACTGAAAATCAGCATACTACAGAGATGCAGCCACATCAATGTTCATAGCAGCTCAATTCACAATAGCTAGATAGTGGAACCAACCTAGATGCCCTTCAATTGATGAATGGATAAAAAAAAATTGTGGTTTATGTACACAATGGAATATTACTCAGTCATAAAGAAGAATACAAGTATGGCATTTGCTGGTAAATGGGTGAATTTGGAAAATACCATGCTATGTGAAATAGGCCAATCCAAAAAAACCAAAGGCAAAATATTTCTCTGATAAATGAATGACAATATATAACAGGGAGGGGTGGTGGTGGTGGGGATAAGAATGAAGGAACTTTGGATGGTGTAGAGGAAAATGGGCTGGGAGGGGGTGAGGAAGGAAAGACAGTAGACTGAGACAGACAGTACTACCCTATGTATACGTATGATTCCATGAATGGTGTGAATCTACATTGTGTACAACCACAGAAATGAAAAGTTGTACCCCATTTGTGTACAATGAATCAAAATGCAGTCTGTGAAAATAAAAAAAAATTAAAAAGATTAGATGAAACATCAAATGGTATACTTAAAATGCATCATATACCATAAAGTGTTTCATAAATATTCATCTCTATTCCTTTAACTAATATCCCATGGACACTCAAGGTACTAGATAAGTGGATTAAAAAGTAAAAAGTAAAAGAATGCATACTCCCAGTGTTAACTACTGTTAATAATGCATAAAAATATTTGAGAATATAAATGAATGAATGAATGAATCAATGAATCAATGAGTAAAATGGACTGGAGATGCGGCTCAGTGGTTAAGTGCCCCTGGGCTCAAAAACAAAAGAAAAAAAGAAAAGACAACTAAGAGCTGTTTGAACATGAACTGTGATCTGTTCAATTTTCCAAGAAATAGCCACAGAGGTATTGTCACCAGCCCCATGTGCACTTCCAGAACACTGCAGTCCCCTGAAACTGGGCCAAATTTTTAACTTCTCGATGACTAGAAAGAGCAGAGGTGACCTTTGGCCACTTCCAGGTGAAATCATCAAAGCAGTGTTTTCTTTGGCTGGTGTTCTCGGTCTGGGTTGCTCACCTGGGAAGCCAGCCACCCTCTAGAAGGAAGCCAGGGAGCCCCATGGAGATGGCATGTGTGAGCAGGTCAGGTGACCATCACCAATCTCCAGACACCAGCCAGTGAGCTTCTAGGTGATTCCAGTACCAGCCTTCGAGTGCTCCAGCCTTCATGGAGTGGGGTCCTGGGGCCCTGGGGTCCCCGTGGAAGTCCTACCCAAGTTGCAGATTTATGAGCTAAAGCAGTGTAGCCACCGTTGCAACCATGAAGACTCAGGCCTGTTCCTAGGTAGCCATAGAAAACCCCCAGCAGAGCCCCCCGAAACACTGGGACCCCAAAGGAAAGTTCGCACTTCCCATTCACAGATCAGAAAGCTCAGGTTTGGTGACAAGGCAAAGCCACCTGTCCCTCACCACTCAGGCAACACAGAAGAGAGCCTGAGCTTGTCTGAAGTCGGCCCAACCCGAGAACCCACTGTGTGGAGGGGCTAAATGTTTGAATTTGAAAAGCACAGGACACATCCCATGAGGCCTGGGCCAGAGTGAGCTCAGAGTAAAAACCAGAGGAGCTGGAAGGAGTACGCCCAGGCACCACGGAGATGGAGCTGCCGAGGCCACCCTCCAACCTGGGTCAGCTAGGGCTGCCCTGCACGCCCAGGCCAGAGGGAACCAGGGATCTGCAGTCCACACCCAAGGCAGAGGGCTGAGGAGGGGGCGGCCAGTGACTCTTCAGCCTCCACCCTCCTCAACAGGGAAGGGGTCTTGGGAAATCCCATCCCTCCTGCCTGTCCTCTCCCCAACTTCTCTCCTTCAGGCACACAGAGGAGATGCTGAGGAAGTATCTCACCAGACCAGGACACCTCCACGCCTCCCTCCCTCCTGTCTGAGAGACCAGGAGCGTCACCGAGTGAGGAATCGAGAAAACAAGGAGCTTTTTAATGTTTGGGACGATGTTGCTTTACCTCATTTACAAGTATGCCCAGCACCCCCCAGAGAGATATTTTGTAAAAATGATAGTGATGGACTAAATGCCAGGCACCCATCAAACATGATGATGTCCACTCGACTTTGAAATAAAATGGGGCCTCTGTGGAGACTCAGCGAACTGCTGCACATTTGAAACACCTCATGCCAGACAGCCAGCAGCAATGTCACAGACCACCAGCTACAATTCCAAGAAGAATAACCTGTTGCAGTGGTAGTGACACTCATGTCTGTAATTCCAGTGGCTCAGGAGGCTGAGACAGGAGGATCATAAGTTTGAGGCCAACCTCCACTACTTAGAAAGACCCTAAGCAACTTAATGAGACCCTGTCTCTAAATTTAAATATTAAAAGGGCTGGGGATATGGTTCTGTGGTTAAGCACACCTGGGTTCAATCCTCACCATCAAAAAACAAGAATCATTTGTTTTTATGGTTATTTAGAACTAAAGAGTATAAGATCCAGGTCCCATGACATTCCTAATTCACAGGCAGAGACTGAGGCACCACAGCTGGAAAATGGCAGGGCCCAGACTCAAGACTCCAGGCTGGGGCCCTGTCAGCCTCCCTCATCCCCAGATCCTGCTGGGGCCCAGCCCCAAGTTGCTCCCCCTTTCCTGTCCCTTCCATGCAGCCTCTCCTGCCCCGGGACTCAGGAAGACTGAGCCTCCCTCCCAGCCCTTCGCACAACTTTCACCAACAGCCATCTAATGCTATTATCACCAATGGCTTTTCATTCCTGGTGCCAAAGCTGACTTGGAGTTGAGGAGGCTGAGGGTTTCGACCTCGGCTCTCTGGACAGATTTAGGGAGTCCTAAGTGACTGTAGCTTGCAGACAATCCAATTGCTATCGATGTTCATGTCTGATGGTTCGTCTCGGGGAGCTGTCTTGCCAGCCAGAGCGTTTGGTTTCCCGGGCCCTGTCGGTCTGCCCCCTGAGAACAAAACATGTCCATGCCCTCGGTCACCAGCCACCCAATCCTAATATCACTCCACATCTATCAGAGTCACTTTTGTGGGCAAGGCTTGGGGGGCAGCTGGGGGAGGGAGAGAAATGCAAAGAAGAATGGTAAGTCTGAATTCTCGTGCATCCATCCTGAAATGGAAGCAGCAACCAGATAAAGAACAGATTGCATTGCAAAATAAATAAATAAATAAATAAATAAATAAATAAATAAATAAATAAAAATCCTTGCCTATGTGTCCAGATCTTTACCTCTGCTTGTCTCTCACCCTACCACGTGGGAGGGAAATTATTTTTTTTTATTGTAAACAAATGGGATACATGTTTTTTCTCTGGGGAAATTATTAAGAGTCCTGGGATCCTCCACTTGTTCTGCTTGATCGTGTCCAAGGATAACATCCGACTCTATCCTCATGGTCACTGGCCTTGGGTGAAGCAAACTGGATCATGAGAGATGGAGTTACCCCACCCCCAATGCCAAGAGAAGCATCTGCTCTTCATAGCATAAATCTCCACCCACATCTTACCCTTTTCCTGGGTCCTCCATCATCTCAAATGCACACTTGACCTTGAGAGTAGGAACCTAATTGGCCCCCACACAGGAGGCTGCATCAGAAGCCTGCTGTGGGCTCTCCTAATTCCTCATGCATTCCAGGAATGCATGGAGGCTTCTCACCACCAGCAAGGCCAACGTCATTTTGGAAGGAGCAGGGAAAGGGGCGCATGGATCCATCCACATTTGCTTGGGCTCTGGATGGGACACGGCCTTTGGAAGGGCTGGCACACTGACTGCTCACTTTGGGGACATGATGACATTGGCCTTCTCAGTAACTGGGACTGAGCTAACTGACAGAGCCTGGTGCTCTTTGCTCAGAAAGATAAAAGTTGCCAGGCGGGGTGGTGCACACCTATAATCCCAGCAGCTCTGGAGGCTGAGGCAGGAGGATCGAGAGTTCAAAGCAAGCCTGAGCAAATAGGTGAGGCCCTAAGAAACTCAGTGAGACCCTTTCTCTAAATAGAATATAAAAGTGCTGGGGATGGGGCTCCATGGTAAAGTGGCCCTGAGTTCAATCTCTGGTACCAAATAATAATAATAAAAGATAAAAGATTAAAACTGCAGACTAAATTTAAAAGGTTGACCACCCAAAGTGTGTGTGAGGATGTGGGACAGCTGCAGCCCTGGGGTCTCATTGGCAGGTGTCCTTGGCTGCAATGGGTCATCCCCACAACACAGCCAGGCACAAAAAAGGTCTCTATCTTCCAGTACTAACTCCTAGCACCTCTGACTGTATCTGCATTTGGAGATGGTATCTTTAAAGAGTGGACTGGATTAAAAGGTCATATGCATAGGATATAATCCAATACGACCAATATCCTCAAAAAGAAGGATATTTTTCAGGGTGCCATGGCTCATGCACATCATCCCAGCTACTCTGAGAGGATGAGGCAAGAGGATCACAATTTCGAGGCCAGACTCAGCAACTTAGTGAGAACTTGTTTCTAAGTAAAAGATTGAAGAAGGGTTGGGGATGTGGCTCAGTGGTAGAGCACCCTTGGTTTCAATCCCAGTTCCCCAAAAAAGGGGTGGGGAAGGAAGAAAAAAGGATATTTAAACATAGACATAGAGGGATATGTGTTCAAGCCATGTGGAGAATGCAGCCAACCAAAGCTGAGGAGACAGGACTCAGAAGAAGCCCACCCCACCAACACCTTTGCCTCAGACTTCCAGTCTCCAGAATGCTGGGGAAATTAATTTCCATTGTTTAAATCTCCCAATCAGGGAGCTTCATTACAGCAGCCCTAGGTAACTGAGACAATAGGGATAACTGCTTTGGAAAGAAGTTTGTTGTTTTTTTTAATAAAGTTAACTCTAGTCTAAAAAATATAATCCAGAAATCCCATCTCTACTTAAATTTACTCAAATGAAATTGAAACTTTGTCTCACAAAGACCTAAATAGGAATATTTATAGCATAACTATTCACAATAGCCCAAACTCTTGAAGCAACTCATCAACTGATGAATGAATAAACAAATTGTGGTGTATTCATGATGGAATACTATACAACAATGAAAAGAGAAACCACTGGCATCTACAGACACATGGAAGCATCTCAACACATCTACTGTACTAGCAGAAGAAGCCACATGCCAAAGATCACAAAATATAATTTCCATTTATATGACATCCTGGAAAAGTTAAATCTAAAGGAACAGAACACACATCATTGGTTCTCAGGAGCGAGAGATGAGAGGGGGAAATTGATTGCAGAGGAACACTGGTAGATGGTGGAAATATTTTGTTCCTTGATTGCAACGATGGATGCATGTCGAATTCATTCAACTGCATCCTTAAAGGGGGACATTTCATTATGCATTAATATAGTTCAATAAACTTGGTGTTCAAAAATAATAATCATGCACCATCTTCTTTGCTCAAGGGGCAGACTTTTTTTTTCTAAATTGGTAACATCCAGTGTTTGAGAAGGTACAGGGAAGCTTCTGAGTTCCTTCCAAATGCTACTAGATGTTTAAACGGGAAACACCATTTTAGAATGCAAATGACATTTTTCTATCAAAATACCACATCTGCAAGTCCACCTCTCGATGTCCTGCCTATCAAAGTGCTTTTATGGTACCAGGTACCATCTGTAATCCCAGCACTTGGGAGGTGGGGAGGGAGTGAAGAGACCTGCCTGGGTCACTTAGTGAGACTTCATCTCAGAAGTGAGGAGATCCATCTACACAATGTGTGTGGGCCAGTGTTGGTTACCAAGGCAAAAATAAAAATAGAGAGCGTGGGACAGTGACATGGGCCAGACTACATGGTTATGTGACATGCATGGATGACTATGCAGCAGTAAATCACATCAAGACAAAAATAAGTCAAATTAAATTCAAAAAGAAAACAGAGAAGCATGCTCATGGAGGAGATCCAGCACAGAAACAGGACACCCAGCAGTTGATGCGGGTCCTTCAGAGAAGAGACCTCTGTGCAGGGTGGGGGGTGAAGGCGGAATCGCCATCTCTGCACCTGTTACTCAATATCCCACCCTTTGTTGAAAGTTTTTAGAGAGAGAAATAATTCCTCTGTTGGGCAATATTTAGTTTTGATCCCAGGACCATAATTCTTATTTCCTTACATCATGAAGTGCTTCTCACCCCACCGTCTTCTGAAAGCATCCCCTTCCCTGGTGTGAATTCATTGATAAATGTGTCCATCCCAAAGTATTCATGAAAACAGGCCCTCATGCATTTTAGCTGATGGGAGGTAACAAAATTCTTTCAAAAAGAAAAAAAAAAAAAAAAATCCTACATTTTGCTTGTGCACGATAGTAGCAGAAGAAAATGGGGATGCCCCTGTGGAAGGCCCTGGAAGCAGAAGCACCTGCTGACCGGTCTTCTTCTAAGGAGATCCACCATGGGAACCTCCCCTGCATGGTACGGGCTCCTCAGGTGGGCCATGGGTGTGGAATCCGGGATCGAGGAGAGGAGCTGGAGAAAGCCTGGACCATTTCTACATAAGAGGAGGGATTCAAATGCTCAGTAGAAAAAACCGACTAGCTGTTAGCTCCCGGTTTCCCTGACCTCAGAGGGTAAAAAGAATCCAACCAACTTCAATTGTAGTGGCAAACACTGAGTTCCTTTGAACAAACTGGTAAAGGGAGTTGACTATGCAAAACACACATGTGCTTGCAACACTGGGCTTCTGAGACCACGCGAGAGCACGGCAGCTGGCTGAGGGAGAGCCGGGGTCATCCTTTGGGGCACCTGCCTCTCCCCAGCTGCACAATTGCAGTTACCCTGAGGAGGAGCCAGGTAATGACTGGGAAGGAGGCTTAGGAGTGTCGGGGAGCCTGGAATGTTGTTTCTGGATCTGGTTTCATTTTGTAAAAATTTTCGGGTGCCATGCCCCTGGCCAAGCATGCAATTTGCCCTCCACATGTTAAACCTCAGTAAGGCATTGCTACACACAACTGATAAAGACAGAATCTGACTGAAGACAAGCAACAGGGATGGAGACTAGTGGTCAAATTGTTCCTGTCTCATAACTCAAAGAAATGGTGGCCTCAACCAGTGTGAGCAGAGGATGGAGCAGCTGATTTTGGACTAAAAGCAGCCTAGATGCAGAACACCATGATTCGATGGATATGAAGACAGTGGTTAATGAAACTCAGTTCTCAGTTTCTTTCTCTCTTGGGTGGGGATCAGGCTGACAGGTCCCCTGCGGGTAACAATTGCAGTTACCCTGAGGAGGAGCCAGGTAATGACTGGGAAGGAGGCTTAGGAGTGTCGGGGAGCCTGGAATGTTGTTTCTGGATCTGGTTTCATTTTGTAAAAATTTTCGGGTGCCATGCCCCTGGCCAAGCATGCAATTTGCCCTCCACATGTTAAACCTCAGTAAGGCATTTGCTACACACAACTGATAAAGACAGAATCTGACTGAAGACAAGCAACAGGGATGGAGACTAGTGGTCAAATTGTTCCTGTCTCATAACTCAAAGAAATGGTGGCCTCAACCAGGTGTGAGCAGAGGATGGAGCAGCTGATTTTGGACTAAAAGCAAGCCTAGAATGCAGAACACCATGATTCGATGGATATGAAGAAAAGTGGTTAATGAAACTCAGTTCTCAGTTTCTTTCTCTCTTGGGTGGGGGATCAGGCTGACCACAGCAGGGACACTTCCATTAGAAATGAGCCTCTTAGTGGCTCACCTGTCCAATCTCCCAGCATCTTTTGTGCAGAGCTGACCATCTAGGGCAAGTTCACTGCATGACTAAGAGCATCCAAATACTTTTTTTTTTGAGGAAATACTATTTTATTATTATTTTTATTTTTACAGACTGCATTTTGGTTCATTGGACACAAATGGGGTACAACTTTTCGTTTCTATGGTTGTGCATGATGTAGATTCACACCATTTGTGTAATCATACATGTACATGGGGTAATGATATCAGTCTCACTCCACCATCCTTCATACCACTGCCCCCTCCTCCCTCTCATTTCCCTCTACATTATCTAAAGTTCCTCTATTCTTCTCTCACCCCCAACCCCCACTCCTATTATGTATCATCATTTGATTATCAGCGAAAACATTTGGCCTTTGGTATTTTGGGATTGGTTTATTTCACTTAGCATGATATTCTCCAATTCCATCCATTTAATCTGCAAATACCATAATATTATTCTTCTTTATGGCTGAATAATATTCCATTATGTATATATACCACAGTTTCTTTATCCATTCATCTGTTGAAGGGCATCTAGGTTGGTTCCACAATCTAGCTATTATGAATTGAGCTGTTATAAACCTTGATGTGGCTGTATCTCTGTAGGATGCTAATTTTAAGTCCTTTGGGTATAAACCAAGGAGTGGGATAGCTGGGTCAAAAAGTGGGTCCATTCCAAGTTTTCTGAGGCATCTCCACACTGCTTTCCAGAGTGGCTGCACCAATTTTCAACTCCACCAGCAACGTAAAAGTGTGCCTTTTTCCCCACGTCTTCGCCAACATCTATTATCTCCAAATTTATAAAGAACTTATAAAACTTTACAACAGAAATAAAAAGAACCCAGTCAATAAATGGGCCAAAGAACTGGACACTTTACACAAGATATATAGGTGATTAATAAATACATGAAAAAATGTTCAACATCTCTAGTAATTAAAGAAATGCAAATTAAAATAACTTTTAAGATCTCATCTTATTCCAATTAGAATGACTATTATCAAGTACTTCTTTAACTGGGTCTATACCTCTGCCTCTTTCTTGAAACAGAATGTTAATAAATTAGTGTCCTCTTATAAATGTACCTTCATGGTTTCACTAAGCAAGTCCCATGATGACAGAGCTCGACAGGATCTTGGCTTCAGTTGTCAGAACAGAGGAGAATCCCAAGGTCCTAGAGGCACCAACCTTCCAGGCAATCTCTATTTCTTTCTCTGCCTTTAAAAAGTTATCCTCCTCCCTCCCCTATCCCTATATGGTAAATAACTTGGATGGTAAAGTTTAGAAGTTGGAGACTTGTGAAGAGAAGGGGAAATCAACACTTCCCTGTTTTCATGGTTGGTAATGATTTACTGCTCCAAGGGAGTTTAGAAAGACTTCTTCTTTTTAAATTAATTTTAATAGCATGTGCTGTTATTACTCTTTCTGTCTTGAGAGTCCACTCTGCAGAGATCCAAGCTCAGCCTCGCACTAAGTTGTCTTCTTTGTGAGAGGAAGAAATGAGTTCAGAGCCTACACACCCTGAGCATCTGAACCTTCTCAGCCACCACACTCAGAGTCTTGAACAATTGCAATTGCAAACCTCCAGGGTCCCAGGATTTATCTTCTTTGTCTCTTGCAGATTGTTGAAGAGACTGTGGGTATCTAATAAGTAATAAATAACGCTAGATCACATATCAATGGCATGTGTGATCAGGTTGGGAAAAGCCAGTTCTGATAAAATCAAGGTCCAACCATCGCCCCAGCCTTGTATTCCATCCAAATGTGGCCTCCTGGGAAGACTTAGAAGATGGGGAGGTGGGAGGAACTTGTTGCTTGGCATTTCCTCTGTCCATACTGAGGTATCCCGGGGAGAATGACAGGGCTTTCTTTAATGGAAGGGTCTTTCTTCTTCACATGTATTACCATGTTTCCCCAGGTGGGACACTTCACTGACCTGCAATTAACTCCTGTTGAATAAAGAGTAGTAGCTCATATGCAAGAAGCCCTTGTTCCTCAGGGTCTGTTGCAGCTGCTTTTCGGGGAACACACCATTCGCCCATCATGTTGGTGATAGCAAATGTGTTCAATGACTGGCCCCACTTCATGGAAAGGACAATGGGAGTCCAGAGAAATTGAGTCCCTTGTTCCTGTCACTCAGCTAGTGACTGATAGAGCAGGATTTAACTCTCAGACTGTCTGTAAACCCAATGCCCATTGACTGAGAAGATGCCAACCTTCGTGCCTGAGTGGAATTAGGAAAGAATGGTTGAGACCTGCTGGTGGGTGGGGTCTTGCCAGTGAGTCTTGAGGGTTTGGGACTCAGAGAAAGTAATGGATGTAGTACGTCTCTGGTCCTGCACCTCCTCAGGGTCATGAGTCTAGGAACTGGGCATTGAAAACAGCTGCAGATATTATTGGGCCTAGCCCCTTACCCAAGTGAGGGTCCCCTTCCCTGGAGAAGTGTGGCTTCTGCTTGCATGCCTCCAGGATGGGAGGCTCACTACCTCAAGAACCTCATGTAGTCCTAGGGTGAGGAGACCCCCTTCCCCAACTTGTGGATCTGAGTCAGAACTGGATGCTGAATTCCTGGCCCTTCAGGAGAAATGTAGATCCATTCGCCCAGGTGAACGTGGGCAAGAGGGACATTGCCAGAGACTGTGGAGGTTCCCACCAGCCCAGGATTCTGTATTCTGCTGTCAGTCACACCCCCAATTCAAGAAGCAGATAGATGGCACCTGTGGTGGATTCTCAGGAGATGGAGTTCTCAAAAGCACCAAGGAGACATGCAATTGGCCTCCAAGTCCCTCTGTGCCCCTTGGTCCTCTCCCAGTAGCATCAGAGCATCTTGCCCTGTCCCTCCACACTCAGGCATATGGCAAGTTACCAAGCCACCATCCCAATGTTCAGTACCCTCCTTCTCTTCTCCTGAGTCCCCCCCCACACACACACCCTAGTACCCATAAGCCAGCTCATGTGAAGCTTCTGCAGTGACAGCTCACATCCTTGAAGCCAAAGAGACCTGTGCCTGCATCCCACACCTGTGGTTAGTCATTGGCTGTGTGACCTTGGACCAGCATGTTAGCCCTTCTGAGCCTAGGCTGTTCCATTCATAAAACAGACTTGGTAATGTCTGCCTAAGGCAAGCAGACAAGGCGAGGCATTACCCTACAGTCCTAGCACAGAGAGAGGCTCCAAAAATACCAGCTACTCGCCGTGGAAACACAGCTGTTTCTCTGTGATGATGAGTTCGTGGCTGCATATCAGGCCCGCAAGAATTGGATGCTGGGTCTGGCGTGGCTCAACCAGACACATAGTTCCCCCTTGCCAGGTCACCCACCTCACCCCCATCTGCAGTCCCCCAGGCCAGCTCTTGGACTTCCACCCCAGAGGTGGCTGAGCCAGTGTTCAGACCCAAGCATGAGACGCTGTCCACACCTCCCCGCAGGGGACCCTGATTTAATTCAGGATGGAGAGAGGTCTGCATCTCCAGCTGCACAGCCACAGTCCCTGCTGGAAGAGACACAGAGGGGTCTCACCTAGTCCACTCATCCACTGGCGGGCGTCATCTTGCAAGACCCAAAACTCAGAAGGGTGCATCATTCCTACAAGCAAACAAGGAGGTGACCTTTGAAGGAAGGCGTCCATACTGGGCCCATTTTTGTTTTTGTTACCTGGCCTACATGTGTCTTTTGCAGGGGGTCAAGCTAATCATGGGACCTCTCCAGGTGTCTTGAATCTAGCTGGTGACTGGAGCTAGCTGGCAACTGTCTGGGAGCACACAGCTCCACCACTTAATATTATTTAGGAGGTAAATATTATTTACCTAAATAATATTAATATGATTCCTCCTGGATACTGGGTCTCTCCCCATTCGGACGTGAATCCCTGACCAGCAGGGGCTTTGTGGTTCCCTTGGTTGCCATTTTCCGGTGCATGGAATGATGCCTGGCACACAGGGGGTGTAATATAACCCTATCATCCTCCATAGCCACAGATTCAGTAGCAGAGGATTCAGCCAACTGCAGGTAAAAAAATAACTGTGTCTGTGCTGGATGTGTATAGACATCTTTCCTGTCATTACTGTTTCATTTAAATTATTTCCACAGCATGTTTGTCATATGAAGTATTGAAAGTCATCTAGACATAGGAGAATATGCATAGATTATATGCAAGTATTACACCATTTTATACCACGGGCTGAGCATCTGTGGATGTTGGTACCCAGGAGGGTGCTGGATCCAATCTCATGTACACCAGGGGCAACGACATGTACTTAAGTGGATGGATGGATGGACAAGCAAGCCTCAGCTTGGTCATCTATTGAATTAAGATCAGCATAACTCCACCCTGTGACCCAGCTACACCACTGCTCAGTGTTTATCCTGCAGAGCCAAAGCCATCGTGACACAGTGACACCTGCATGTCCAGGTTGTAGCAGCACCATTCACAACAGTCAGACAAAGAGCCAGCCTAGGTGTTCATCAGTGAACCAATGGATCAAGAAAATGTGGTACATGCCCACAGTGGAGTTTTATGCAGTCATAAAAAATGAAATTCCATCATTTGCAGGAAGATGGCTGGAACATGAGGCCATTAGTTAAGCAAAAAATGCCACACTCAGAGGGTCCTTTGTCTCCTCTCACACATGGAGGCTACAGAGGGAAAGGGCAAGGAAAGGTGGGGTGCAGGTGTTCTCAGGAAAATCTAAGGAAGGTGAGGGAAATGGCCAGCAGCCGGAGGGAGGGGAAGGGGGAACACTGGAGAAGGACATTGGCCAGGTCACAGTGTCAAGTTGTGCGCACGTGCACATAGGTGACACAAACCCCACCACCACGGACAACTATTATGCATCAACATAAAAGGATGAAAAAAGTGGATTTAAAAAGGATTTAAAAAGTCAATTGAAAAATTTACAAAGGTCAGCATTCCTGCTGAACCAGGTTGCTGTCAAGACTCCTGGGAAGGCCAGTGCAACGGAGCATGACTGGGAGCAGGTGCTGCGCACAGACACATGAACAGACAGACAGACATCCAGACAGACACTGACGGGAAAGCAGACTGACCCACGGACAGACGTCTGCAGCCAGCAGCCGCAGGACCCCACCGCTACCACCCCTGCACCCCTTGGCGCCCTCTGCCCGCACTGCACTGGCTGACACCCCTTCCGTGGTTTTATTTTTACAAGTACAGTTTTGAAGCGACATGGGGAGTAATGAGAGGAAATAATCCTGCTCATTGTTGAACAAGTAGAGGACACCGTGGCAATGTGTGGAGCAGATATGCATGGGGTGGGGTCGCTAAGCGCCACTGAGGTCTGGGGTCACTAAGCGCCATCGAGGTCCTGCTCTGCATGGAGGTGAAGGGAGAGGGGGAGGAGGCGCCCTGCGCTGGACAACAAGAGCCAGGGTGACTGGGCGTTGGCCCCAGCTGGGCTGCGCCAGAGAAGTCTCCTTGCTGACAGTGATTCCTCAAATCACAGGTTGGGCTTATTAAATACTTTCAAAAGAGAAAAAAAAATCTTTTTACAATGCAAAAGCCACTTCAAGGCCCCATGAAGACAAGACTAGGATTCTGGCCACCTTTGGTTCATTAGAACTGTTCCTTGCCTCTGTAAATTCCACTTCCTGTCTTCTTTCCTCTCTCTCTCTCTCCCTCTCTCTCTCTCTCTCTCTCTCTCTCTCTCTCCTCTCTCTATTTTGGTACCAGGGATTGAACTCAGAAGCACTGAAGCAATGAACCGCCTCCCTAGCCCTTTTTATATTTTATTTAGAGACAGGGTCTCATTGAGTTGATTTGAACCTCACTAAGTGGCTGAGGCTGGCTTTGAACTCTTGATCCTCCTGCCTCAGCCTCCCGAGCCACTGGGATTCCAGGCATGTGCCACCCTGCCTGGCTGCATGCCTCCTTTCAATGTGAAAGCTTGCCATCTCTCATCCTATCCCCCTGCCCACTAAGGATTTCCCCTTCCTCTGTGTTGTCCAGACACTTGGGTTATAGGTCAAGTTTGCATTATCTCATCTCTGGTCTAACTAAGGCTTCCACCAGGGGTCAAGGTCATGTTCTTTCTCCCTTGAGAAGCCGGCAGCTTCCTCCAGCCCCTGTAGGCTTCAGCTAAACTAAAGAGCACCAATGGCTGCTCGTGAGCTGGACCCTCATCCACACTCATTTTATTTGGCTCACCAAGTGTTGGTGCCCAAGATAACATTTTTCAAATATCATTCTTTGGCCAACATTTAAAAATCAGAAACTTTCACACAAAAATTCTGGTTTTCCAGCTTCTCTTGAAAACTTACTTAAAAGTTCTGGCAACACAAAATCTACATTTCTATAAGGCTCTAACCTGCTGGAGTTGAGTGGCACATGGTCCCTTGAGATGAGATTGCATTTTGCCATAGTCTCTAGCCAGCCCTGCAGTCTCCTTACACTGTGTATCAGACTTGTTACCCTTTATCATGCAATTCTCACTATTATTTTTCTTATAGAAGAATTAAACAGACAGTCAAATTGGTCTTGTTCCTGTGTCTCTTTTCCACAGTGGAGAAAGAAGCAAAGTGTCAAAATGGTGTCAACCCCAAAATAAAAGTTGATCCTTACCTGGGGGATTTGTTAATTCATTAAATGAATTAATTTATTTAATCCTCAGGTTTTGGTAATAGACACTGTTTTATCATCATGATTACTATTAATCCTTTTTTGTGTGTGTGTGGTGCTGGGGATTGAACCCAGGGCCTTGTGCATGCAAGGCAAGCACTCTGCCAACTGAGCTGTATCCCCAGCCCCTTATTATTCCATTGTTGAGAATGGGAAACTAAGACACAGAGAAGTTAGGGTAGACAAATGCAAACACCTGTTTTCAGAGACTGTGGAATGCACTTCTCTGTTGAAATAAGACCTGTCCTCAACACCACGTCCAACACCTTCTACTGGTTGCCAGGAACCCAATCTCCATCCTGATTACTGTCCCTGCCCCTGGAGACTGGTCTTGAGAGATCACAATGGATCTTTCCTTTGGTCTTGGGCTGGACTCAGTCAATAGGAGGAAATGGGAAGGAGAGCAAGCTGGAGGATTCCACTCCAGCTGGACATGGGGGCAGGCTAGGGAGATGGACCAGGGAGAAGCATGTTCTGACATTCTAGCACCAACTTGAGCCTCTCTCCCAGATGCAATTGGAAGGTATGGAGGAGCAATGGGAAGACAACACCTTACTCAGGATGGATTTTATGGTGGGTTGATGCCAGAGAGCTGGCCCCTGTAGTCACATCCCAAAATCTGAGAGCCAAGAATCCCACATGGGGGGTGACACCTCTTTACAAAGAATGTGGGTTTGAACATGGAACACAGAGCCAGCTATACATTACAACACAAATGTTCACACCAAAAGACACTTAAACTGTCTATTTCAAGACTCAGCACACCTGTTCAAAGACATAATGTTGAAGTTTCTAGGCTTTTCCAACCATACAGTCTCTGTATAACAATTCCTTAACTCTGTCCTTGTGCAAAATCAGCAATAGGTCAGATGTAAAAAAATGCATTAGGCTGTGTTCTAATAAAACTTTATTTACAAAACCAAGCAGCAGAGCAAATTCTGCCTTTCACTTCATGCATGAGGGAACTGGCCAGTAGAAGGAGAACAACCTGCCCAAGGGGACTAGCAGCAGAGTCCAAATGGACAGATGATGCACTCAGGGTCCAGGGTAACAGGCTTGAAGGGACAGCTGAGTCAGTCTGTAAGGAATGTCACCTGCTCAACTGACTAGCTGTAATTTTCCTGTCCCAGGAAAAAGGGGCTCTAAGCCTCCTCATGACTATAGGACAATCTGATCCATCTAGCAACAGTTGGGAACAAAGAGGATTTAATCAGAAAGATTCCAAATATGGGGACATTATTTCTCCACTCCAATTCAGCAAACACCAGTTGATCTCTAACTTGGTCTCATACCCTATGCATGCCCAGTCAAAGTTGTAAAAATGTATGAAGTATGGTCTCTGCCCTTCAGAAATACAGAGTTAAGGAGCAATAGGAGTTTGAGGGTGTGGCACAGGGGTACAGCCCTTGCCCAGCATGCACAAGGGCCTGGGATTCCTCCCAAGCACCAGAAAGCAAATGAAATCGGAAATGTTATGATCACTTTATAATAAAGTGCTGCAGTGATAGACAAAATGAAGTTCTCAAACTTTCTCGAGAGAAGTGATAGACTTTGAGCATATTCCCGGCAAAGAGAGCAGCAATGGATGGAGAAAATAAGGGTCAGACCCACGTCACCCTCCAATCAGAACCCTGTGGTCCAACAGCCTTTGATAGATACAGGGGCTTCCCTGAAGCATGGCCACGTCCCCTGGGAAGGATGATGTTGGATTTCTTCTCCCAATGTCCTTCTCTCCTGTATGGAGAGGTGGTAGCAACAGGCATGGGATTGTCTCCCATCCCAGCCCAGGGAAGAGGCTCTCCCAGAGAGATGGAGAAGGAGCAAAGAGCAGGAGGCCAGGAGACAGATGAGGAAAGAGTTTGAAGGGAAGAGAAAAATGATCCAAGAGAAGAGGATAAGGAAGAGGGAGAAGGAGAAGAGTGGGAGGAGAAAGAGAACACAGAAAAGGATAGGGGAGAGGAGGAGTGGGCAGAGGAGGAGGGCAGAGGGGGAAGCAAGGGGAGGGGGTCTGGCAATTGCTTTCACCTTTGTCTGCAAAGTCCTCAGGTGGGGAGAGAGTGAGGGGTTGCCCAGGACCTGTGGCTTTGGGACATAATTGGGGTGGCTCAGCAGGGACCTAGGTGGTTCCGTCATGTTGTAAAACTCTCTGCCTTCCATGGGGAGGACTGGCCAAAGGGGGTAAGGTGAGAATGGTGGGAGGCCCTTGTCATCATCTGGAGAGAATGATGAAAATGGGCAGAACAGAGAGGGCCCAAGGGAATGTCTTCCCTGGGACAGTGATGGGCTACGGGAGTGAGGATGAGGTCATACTTGCACCTCTGTCTCCAGACCCAGGAATTTGTCTGCTGATGTGACAATGAGAAACCAAGCAAGAATCATTGTAGGTGCAGAAGATCCCAGGAGAAGTCTTGGAAGGAGAGGAAGGGAACAGCAGAGGGCAGGGAGTGGAGCTTCTGGGTCCTGGACACGTGCCATCCCATGCAATTCTGCCATCAGCTCCAAACATCCTAGAGGTTGAGCATTTGTCCACTGGCACACTGTCAGCAACCCAAGCCATCTTCTAGCTTCAATAGTGGTGATACTTTTTCTTATTCAGAAATTTACAAACTAGCCAGGCATGGTGGTGCATACCTGTAATCCCAGTGACTCAGGAGGGTGAAGCAGGAGGATTGCAAATTGGAGGCCAGGTATAGCAACTTAGTGAGACCCTAAGCCACTCAGCAAGACCCTGTTTCAAAATAAAAAAATAAAAAGGGCTAAGAATGTGGTTCAGTTGTTAAGAAACTCTGGGTTCAATCCCCAGTACAAAAGGAAGAAAGAAAGAAAAGAAAGAAAGAAAGAAAGAAAGAAAGAAAGAAAGAAAGAAAGAAAGAAAGAAAGAAAGAAAGAAAGAAATGCATGAAGGGAAAGATATATACACCCCAGCCTTTGATGCAGGGAGGCTGCGGCCTGGTCATGGATGAGAGTGAATCCAGGGTCTCTTTGGTCACAAGGTGGTAGATACCTGGTCTTTAATTCTAAACCCAGGTCTTGCTGAGGGTGAGACCACCAAAATAGCCAATCTGGAAGGATTCCTTGTTTTGTCACTTCAGGATGGGAGGGAAGAGTTAGGTTCCAAGCCACTGGATACTGCAGGCCTGGCTGACCCTTGGTGAAAACAGCCCTCCTGGAGGGAAATGAGGCAGCTCAGCCAGGTTCTAGGAGTGATCCCTCTCCCACTATTAAATGACCTGGGGAAGAGCCCATGCAAGGAAAGGCAGGCTCCCTCTCCAAGCAAAACTCACTTCTGGGGAACCAGGAACCCCAGTGGGGCTGAAAGGAGGAAGCCTTGAGGAAGGCAGAAGCAGTGCAGGAAACCCCAGGTAGAGAAGGTAATAATGGCTCACCTGGTGGCCCCTTTCATCTGTAGATCCCAGGGCTGTTAACCACTGTGCAATTAATTTTCTCAACACCCACTGCCCCACCAGCCCCCCAGAAGGCACCGTTATCATCCCTGTATGTGCAAGGAAACAGGAGGTGAGCTGGCTGGCTCAAAATCACAGAACAGTTGTAAGGTAGAAGCCAAATTTGGGATAATTGCCTTCCTCTGATCATAAGAAACTCAGGAAGAAAGAGTCATTTGTAGGAGGCACCATGACTCCACCCCTAGAATGTATTCCTCTTCATCCATCCCTCTGTTGCCTGCCCTTGTAACCATTTCCTGAGTTAGCAGTCTCTGCTGAGGCTGGAGGGGAATCCTAAATTAGGCCCAGCAGATGCCTGCATGTTAATGACCTTGGCATTCCCTCTCACCTGGCATTTCATCCAGGGGATCTCAAAGAACTCATCCAAACAGTAGGTAGTCCAGCTCACAAAACCCCTGCTATTATTAACCCATTTTACAGAAGAAGAAATGAACATGAAGCCATGCCAGTTGCATAATGGGTTGGTAGCTCTGTCCCCTGACCCTCCAGGCAGGAGGAATTGGATGTTCAGGGGCAGAAGCTAGTTCCCTGGCACTCTCATGGTCTCATAGAGGCCATGGGGAAACAGAGAGACTTTGAAGTCAGACAGATGGGGTCTCATGTGTGCATCGGGGCTGGGTACCATCAAAAGTTCTGTGTGCCTCGATTTCCTCCAAATGTGAAATGGAGAGTAACAGACACCTCAGGAGGCACTGTGGACAGCCTGAAGATAGCGTAAGCACTGTGGGCTGGGGACAGGCAGGGACAAAAATTCCTGCTGGGATTCAATGCCTTGGAGTCTAATTGAGTCACACTTGAGACACTGCTGCTGGCACAGGTCTTAGGATGGGGAGCTGAGCATTCTTGGGAGGGACAGATCTCTAGGGAGGTCAGGTGAGCTTTGATCAAGCCTCCAGTCAGCTTCCAAGAGCAGGCTGTGCCGAGGGAGGCTCCCATGGGCTGCCTCTGGGAGAAGATTCCTGGAGATGGAGGGAGTCTGCATTCTGCTCCAGTCCTCTCCCTCCATGGCACAGGGACATGTGATTGGTCCAGCTAGTCCTCAGCTGTCAGCTCCTGCTAGGTGTTCAGTGAATTTGTGGAGGGCCAGGCACCCCTCCTGCCCACCCTAAGCAGTGAACTCTGCATGCAGGTGCCAGGCTTGAAAACAGGCTCCCGCTTCTAGCCCATCTGACCTCCCTGGGGGCAGTCACAGCAGCCCCACTGACTCAGTGGAGTCACTCCTTGTGCCTCATATGCACATGCTCACACACACACGCAAACATGCACCACATACACCATCAGGTACACACTCACACGTGCACTCACACATGCTCACTCACTCCTACTCACACACACACAGAAACCCACAACACACTCACACTTCCTGGGGCCCATGAGTCCCCAGGGCAAGGCAGGAAAATCAACTCAGGTCTGGAGAGCCTTGGTGAGGGCAACCCACAATGTGGGGCCTGCTGGGCCTGCAAGTGACAGAGCTGGAGTGTGAGGGACAGAAACCAAGACTCCATCCTCAGTGTGAGACACTGCACCAAGCCCTGGCCGCTGCCTGTATGTGCCGCATAAATGCAAATAACACCTGTGGAAGGGGAGCTTAGTGTCCCAGAGTGAAGGCCAAAGTACACCCTCAGGGAATTTCTGAGGAGCAGCAGGCCTGGGAGCCACAGTCCCACCCACTCACTGAACACAAGATGGAAAACCTCCCTGAGCCAAGAGCTGTGTCTGGGGTAGATGCAAGGAGGAAGCAGGTGTGGGGGCACAGGGCCAGGTCAGAGCAACAAGTGCCCGGGAGGAAACCCTCAGGTGAGATGGGGCAGAGAGTGAGGCCCTGGGGTGGGTCAGGTGGCCAAGAAGGGCTACTGAGTGGTGTCCTTAGGAGAGAAACGGGGCTGAAGTTCCAGTTTGGAAGAGCATCCCAGGCAGTGGGAAAGCCCCAACAGGAGGCAGAGGAAGGAGGATCTCGAGTTCAAAGCCAGCCTCAGCAAAAGCAAGGCGCTAAGCAACTCAGTGAGACCCTGTCTCTAAAAATAATAAAGAATAGGGCTGGGGAGGTGGCTCAGTGGTCAAGTGCCCAAGTTCAATCCCTGGTACCAAAAAAAAAAAAAATTCCCAAACAGGAACCGGTTTGACTGGTCCCAGGGTTGTGTAGGAGGCTGAAGGGGAGCCCAGGTGATTCTAGAGTGTAGAGTGTGGATGCTGTGGCAGCTACCACTAGGATTACAGTAGTGCATCACCATGCCCAGCCTGGCTGACACTCTTATTCCAACATTGAAAGCAAAGATCACCATTGGTTCAAGAGGTAAGTGTAATACTGACCCTCTATTTTTGGTTAATAAGAATAAACATTACTAAAATACAAGGTTTTCAAAGCTAGAGCCACAAATAGCCTAGAAGCCAACCTATATTCAAATATGCATGTTGTATTAGTTGTACCCCATTAACAAGCATTGATTAAACCCACACTGTGTGCCCAGCACTGTACTAGGTATAATAGAAGGCAAAAAAAATGTATAAAATGTTTTATTTATATTCCAGAATATTCCAATGTAAGTAGAAGATCATTGGAAAAACAAAAAAAATATATAATACATGGTGGGTCAAAATTATGACAAACCCATTGATTCCCAAATAAAATATATCACATTTCTCCTTTTCCTCAACACAAAAAATAATACTGTTCTACTGCATCAGCACTGTCCAATACAAATACAAAGCCACCCATGTTTGCAATCTTGAATTTTTTACAATCACTTTATAAAAAGTTAAAGGTCTGATGAAATCAAGCCTAGTAACATCTTTATCTAATCCAGTATACACAAAATATTATTTTGACACATAACCAACATGAAAATTAATAAGTTTCTACATGTTTTTCTTTATATTAAGTCTTCTAAATCCAGTATATTTTACACCTATAGCATATCTCAGTTCAGACTAGATGACAAGAGCTTACATAGCTAGTAGCTACTGAATTGGGCAGAGCGTTTCTACACAGTAACAAAACACCAATATGTACATGTTTATTGCTAAACTGTTTAACCAAAAAAATTTTTTTAACTGTCAGTGCATACCTATAGACTTTTCTGGATGCTTAAAATGATGCTTTTTTGGAGAGGTCAAGCTATATGCAATTTACTTACACGCTGCGAAATGGTACCACTCCATGAATATCAAGTGGTTAGGAGTGCATAGAACACCATGAGAAGAAAACAAGAATCCATACAAAATTAGGAAGTTTAACCAACAAACCAAAATCATGACCTACTGGGGCACCAGGTGGGGGAAGGAGTTAAAAAGAGGGGTGGGAGTGTCAAGGATGTGCCTAATGAAAGACTGCTTGTTGAGTCTTGTGGGAGTGAAGCCCTTTTCTTAAAAGGTTAAAGAAAAAGCAGAGCCATTGTATTTCAGCAGGCTAATTACCAGGAGTGACTTTGACCTTTTCCATTTATGGAGATTTATGATAGAACAATTCCTCTGAAATGGCACAGGGCTCTTTGAATCCAGGTTGAGTGTAATCAGGTGTGTTTCAAGTAGAACCCTTTCTTTGCATAAAGGCCCATCTGTGTTCCCAAGCTCATTTAGGAAGAGCCACAAGGTAGAGGACTAAACACCAGGTTGTTGTCCTCTTCACAAGAAGCTCACCCTTCTGAAAACTATATTTATTGACAGGTACCTCACCTTTCTTAGAACTGCAGGTATCTGTGGAGTTGAAGAAACACAAAAACAAACCATTTTCACAGAAGAATGTTTTGCTGAGGAAGAGTGCTATACAGGCTGAGCCTTGAAAATTCCACCAGAAGCCAGTTAATCTATTAAAGCTCTTAATATTAGTGGGCTTAGCTAAGTGGGAAAATTTTAAATTGCTTGTTGAGCCAACAAGATTCCTTGGTGCGCTTAAGTCTTTCAGGTGGTTTTTCTTTGGGCCCCATTTTGCTAGTTTCACACTAGATGCCCCATCTGTTCAGTACAGCCATTTACACTTCAGTTTTGATCAATTCTGATGGGATGATCCTTCCAAGCCAGGTGTATAAACTCAATGACCTTAGATGTTAGTTGGCTCTGTGTCTTGATGCTAAAGAAGTATAAGATATCTTTATAAACCCCAGGTCGGACACAGACCCAGCCTGGGCACTCTGGCATGCCAGCCATGTTGTCTTGAACTCGAGGCCTAAATTTCTTCTGCAAGATTAGCATGATAAAACCCACCTCACATTATTGCTGTAGATCCTATATAAGCTAATGTATATACCAAGTATGTATAGTACAAATAAATAAATGCACCTGTCTTTCCAATTGTCACAAAAACTTGAACAACTTTGCAAGGCAGCTTGAAATTCTAGGAGTAGCAGAGTGATCATTAGAAATGCTGAAGGATTTCCTTAGAAGGCTAATTTGATGACTGGGAAATATTTTAGAAGAGAGAAGACAATAATTTAAAATATTCTGACATCACTAAATATTTCCTTAGCATTTAGCTGTAAGAGATCTGAATTCTCCATCTATTCAGGAATTTCTAGTTTAAAAATAATATGGTGCTTTGGGAGTTTGTGAATCCACACAAAAGTCAGAAAGACCAGGTGCCCTCAGAGTTTTCCACACTCAGGAAGATGTGTACACTGCTCAATCTTTGTGAGATGAGGAAGGAAGATGAGTTGATCGCCAATACCCCTTCAGCCCTACGTCTCTATTGTGATTGGAAGAGGCTTACAAAGAACAGTAGTCCTGATCAAAGGTGGGGTTGGCTTTAGGATGAGAAAGTGCCCAACCATCTAGATAGCACTGAAAATTCTTGTGGTTGCATTCCTAAGTTGTTACAATTCACCCTGATCAATTGTTTTCAAGATCAGGTAACCTTAGGATTATAGAACTGAACTAAGATCTTATTGCTAAATGTTTGTTGAAGTAGTTAATAATTTCCCAAACTAAGTTTCAGACAAGCTCTGAATTGAAAATAAGTTTATTTTTTGTCTCCCTTGTGATTGTGTTTTAAAGATGAGGTCTCTCATGGAGCTATCCCACCCTACCACACTTCAGCCACTATTAAAGTTCCATTTTCTACTGTCCTATGCCTAATTCAGTCTTTACACACTGAAATGCAAAGATATATCTGGTTGTCTAAGAAAAAGGCTACTGGGGCAATTTTCAAGTCAACATCTTAAAATGACAATAGCTTTGCCTTTCTTCCACAAAACCAGTCTTCCTACCTCCACTCCATTTCATTCTCCATCCTGTGGCCAGAATGTTTTGAAGAAGTGATATAGATTGTGTCACTGTCCTACTTGAAATGCTTCATTGGCACCCTTCTGTCTCCAGGATAAAGTCTGAATGGCACACAAAGAGTTTTGTAAGCTGGCTCTGTTTTTCTCTCCAGCCTTGTCTCTCAAACGCTCTCCACTCTTCCTCCTTCCCTTCCTGGCACCACATTCTCCACTGATGAGCTCTGATGCTCTTGGAATTTCCCTCAACACACAAATGGCCTTCTGCCTGACACAATCTATTTGGTCCTGCTTCTCTTCCCAATGTTGGATTATGCTGTGGTTAATTCTGAGTTATCATTAATATTTCCACTAGGACATACTGCCTGGGATCAGTGCCTCTCCTATGTGTTCCCAAATGTGTCCAGTTCTCCCTTCTCACTGACTGAGGCTCCCTCTTCCTAAACTCTTAAGGATCATAACTATATTCCCATCTAGAATGCTGTATGAGACACAATAAGGACTCTGCATGCCACATAGTACCTCTGCAAAGATTGGATGGGTGTGTGAATGCGTGCATGGATGGATGGATGGATAGATGGGTGGATGACTTACTAAATGCTAGGGCAGTGGTTCTCCAAGTATGGTCTGCAGACTAGCAGCATCATTTCACCTGGAGATTTCTTAGAAATTCAACTTTCCAGACCTCCATACAGACCTACTAAATCATATATGTTGGGAGTGGAGATCAGCAAGCCTTAAAAGAAGCTCTTCAAGTGATACTGAGACATACTAACATTGGAAAATCACTATCTTAGAAAGATCACCTGTGGTATTTTATTAAAATACTTGAACAAAATTATATTGCCATACTGTGTATTATATGCACATAAAAATATGTAACAACAAATCCCATCAGTATGTATAACTTCAATGCACCAATAAAAAATGGGAAAAAATACTTCAATCATTCCCTCCCACCATCAAGTTTTTATATTCCAGTAGGGTAGTATGGATTCTGAAGTACTTTTTAAGGCTCAACAAGTTAGTCTATATGTAGTTAGAGTTGAAAAATGTTGTCCTAGCTGTTAAATTTCCTTCTACCTGCACTACATTCATAAAATTACCTTTAAAGTGGGTACTGGTTTAGTGTTACTGTACCAGTGCCTTGGTCTGTCCCAAAACAATGGGATCAAAACTCAACATTGAATAACAGCCTAGAAGAAACAACCTCAAAGTGTGACCCAATGGAACAATAGATTTTGCATTCCCTGGTAGCAATCTCAAGCTCTATCCAAACTTGCTGCATGAGAATCTGCATTTTAACAGGAGCCCATGTGATTCATGTGTGCATCAAAGTTCACAAAGCATCAGTACTAGTCTGGAAGAAAGAGAAAGAGAGAGAGAAAGGCCATTCAATGAGCATGGTTTTACAGAAAACAGAAGTAAAATAATATTTTTCAGGTCTTTCATTCAGGTATACAGCAGCATATGATCAAAGCTATTTTATTATTATTCTTCAATAAATATTCTGACCTGAACCAGAAATGTAACAACCCTCAGCAGTTCTGCTTCTGTTGACTTCCAGGTAGGAAAGGTCATTTCTACATAAGAGGGTTTAAAATTCCAAGCCTTCCTGGAAGATCTGCACACATATGACTTGATGTTTAATGGGTGTTTTTAATCCAATTGCATTTCTTGAGCATTTACTATCTAGTAAGCATCATGTTCAGTGTTCAACATGTATGACTAGTTTAATCTTCCCAGTAACCCCATGAAGAAGGTGCTGTTATTATCCTCATTATGGAAATAAGAAAGGAAGAGGAGAATGGAGAAGTCAGGCACAGTACAGGAGTGTGATCCAGAATAAGATCCAGAACCAAAATTTAAACCCATCCTCTCCCCCACCCCAAACTTGAAGATTAACCACAGCACCAAGTTCAAGGACTACTCTGAAGGAGGAGAAAAGTCCCCACACAACCATATTTTAAACATTAGTTTAAAAGTCCCTGACTTCTCCTCCAACAATTGGAAGAGCAAGAGTTAAATTGAATGGCTACTGTGCCAACCCACAGAAGTCAAATATAACCAGGTAGCACATTCCAGTAAACATTTAGGAATCCCTTGCATGTGGCACATGACTGCACCCACCCTTCTTGGCAAAAGTCAAGATGTTCATTATATGAATCCCGCTGGCATTTCATGTCCTCATGTGAGTCATGCAGAGTATCCTTTTAACTGATGAATGTGAACATGACCAGACTTAATTTGAGCAATTTAGCATGAGGTGATGACTCAATAGTGCAGACAAGAGCAAGAGCTCCAACCAGTGCATTCTCCCACCCTTGCCCTTTTTGTTCAATCACCTGATATAAATGGAGGGAGAAAAGACATTCAGCATCATGGACAGGACTGAAGGTCATTTACTGAAGACTGGGATTTTCTGAAAGTCTAAACAACCAGAATGACCTAGAACCATCATCAGCAGCTAATTAATGAGCTCTGAGAAACATATCTCATCCAAACAGTTTTTGTCACGTGAGATAAGGCAGGGGAGGGAGAAGACACCCAGGTGCCTATATGTGGAGCAGAATTTATGACCCACATTTGCCAGATGATCAGTTCAGTTCATCTCTCTCAGAATTCCTTTCTAGTGACTTTTCCCCAGTTAATACAATGAGGTTTTCAAAAGTTAACCCAACTTGTAGGCATGGGAGTTTCCCGTGAAAATTCCCTGAGCAATGGTCAGAGATGGGAGCCATGAACATTTATATGGTCTTGCTTTTCACTGGGTCAGTAACACTCTTGTTTCCAGGTATTTTATGATGAAAGAACTACTAGATTGTGGTCACAGAGTCTCAGTTGATTGTACATGGCTGGAGTAACTCAGAGACATGTCACATCAGAGTTTGTAGCTCTGTGAATATATTCATAACTAAGAACAGATTATTATCATTGTCTCCAATGCATATCCCTTATTTCTCTTGAATAACCCAAAGGACTGCACATAAACTCATAAACATTATTATGTATATTATGGAAACATAAAGATATTGTTGACTATTGTGACTATTATATGGAAACATATAGATATTGTGACTATTGTGACTACTATTGTGTAACAAACAAACTCTATATTATGGAAACATACAGATAATCTTGTCTAAGTCCTTTATTTTATGGTTGAAGAAATTGGGTACCAAAAAACTTGACAATTTGCCAACATTATGCAATAAATGGCAGAGCCAAGCATAAAATTTAGGTTTTTGATCATCATGCCAAGCACCAGTTGCACCATGGAGTTGGACCAATAGGTTCTGACTGTGGAAAATAATTTAAAGATACAGATCACTTGGCCACATTTTCAGATGTATTCATTTAGTAGAAATCTAGAATAAAGCCCCAGAATCTATATTATAAATAACTTTCTGGATATCTTGATGCACACTCAGTAAGGGGATACATGAAACAAAATAAATTTCAGAATAAGATTTTTTTCCTAAATAGATGAACAAAAATCTTAAAATATTAAGGCAGATAAACTTTTGGATTTTCAGATCTTTTAGTTGGGTTTTAGAACAAAGTTTCATAAATGCTGACTTTCCTGAAAATGATTTTTTTTTTCTTTTTATCAGAACATCCATGTAATTAAAATAGGGTCATCTCCTTGCGGAGAAGCTCAGAAATGTAGAAAGGCTGAATCTAAAATCCCACAGTTAGCTAGCAATACACCTAGATTTGAATAGAAATCTGTTGTGGTACTTCTTTCCTCCCCCAAGTTAATGGAGAGGAATGATCCTAGAGATTATGATGCAAACACAAAACTGATGATAGATGAAATCTCTCAAAGTCTGGGTGAATGAATATTCTCCAGAGGGGAAACCTATCTACTATCCCTGCTTTCTCCCTTCCCTCCCCTTGCCTCCCAGCCTACAGGGAACCATTTTAATAATTTTATTTATTTATTGAGAGAACACAGCTCTGCTTTTAAACTAGACCCACTGATGAACAGGTGGTTGGGCTAAGAAAAGGAAACCACCATCATTCATGGCTGAAGAGATGGTGATTTTCATCACTTTTCAAAGTCTGAGTATAACACTACCTATGTTTTTTAATAAATGTAAGGTTTGGGGTCATTTATTTTTGTATTCATTCTAAATTATTTGAATGGTGCTGAATTTTTCACAATGGAGGCAGACTGCTTAAAAACTAAAAGATTTTACAACTAATTCAGTAGTATTATTATAAGAGAAATATCAGGAAAAATTGTGAGGTCTATATTAGAGCCTGGAAAGACTAGCAACTCAATAACACCCAGGTGTTCATGGCTGAAATCAGATTGGAAAGTGATAGCATTTAGAGTAGCTTTGAGTTAAGGAGTACTTAAGAAGCAAAGGAAGTTGAACTGCAACATAGCTAATCACTAGTCATTTAAGAAAATGAAGTTGTTTGGGACTCTGAGTATTTATGCCCATTTCATTTCCAACTTCCCTTTTCGTGCACTTTGGGAATCTATCACTGTTTATTAACATCTTGAGCTCGAGTTAAAACCCACTCCAGATCTTTGCCCTGCCCTCATTTATGTCTGGCTTGGGTATCAAGTGAGCTCCAAGGATTCTGATGCTTCTTGCTGAGCTCCAAGTTTAGAACTCAGGATTTAAGCTAATCAGAACTGCCCATTTCTTTTCCAGGACACAGTGTGCAGAAATTGGTTAAAAGATTTAACTGTGTGATAAGGCCAGGCCAATCTGTGTGAAGCACAGAACTGTTTTTGGAAGGGGGAGAGGTTGTGGAATATTGGAACAAAATGCCTTCATTCTGTGCCAAATAGGAATGATGATGCTAGTCCCTTTGAGAAATGCTGGAAACCATATTGGGATTATGGGAAGTGCACAATAGATTGGAAAATGTATTGGTAGAAATTTTAACTTTTTAAGAATTCTTTATCCAACATACTTGTGTTGTATTATATTTTGAATTTCTCTCCTCCCCCTACCCTCTTTTTCCTTGTTCTTCCCTATATCTCCTCTTTCTTTTCCTCTTTTTCTTCTATACTATGTTATTTGGAAATAGGATATAGACACCATGTCCCCTTACCTTAAAATACTTCATCATGGATGTCCTAAGGAAAAAGACACCATCTTATTCCTTTATATAACCACAATGCAATTAATAAAACCAAGAAGTTTAGTATTAATGCAGAATTACTATATAAATCCATAGTTCAAAATCAAATTTTGTCAATTTTCCAAACATAGTCTTTTACAGATACCTTATTTTTGCTCACTCCAAGTCACAAACCACAGTCACTGCATTTTATTGTCAGCTTCTTTTATGCTCCTTTAATATGAAATATAATTTTTGTTTGTTTTGTTTTTGTCTTTTATAATATTATCATTATTTGAGTCCAGATTAGTTTTTAATACAATGTCCCTTAATAGGTATTGAGGTCTAGATTATTTTAAACATGTATATGCTCACTGAGCTCAGGATTTAAGCTAATCAGATCAGCTCATTCCCTTTCCTGAGTATATGCATGTTTAAAATAATCTAGATCTCAAGTGCATTTATGGATACTGTATGACAATCTCAGTGTGCTTATGGATATTGTATGGAAATTATAGACATAGGTATTTTCTTCATGCATACATGATTAGCAGGGTATACAGTTTATAAAAGTAGGCAAACATTCGTAAAATTTTATGTGAAGAGGAGAGAGACTAACACATTTTCAAGTTTGGAAAATAATGCAGTTTGACAGCATTTTCTTTACCTTCTCCCTAACTTCCAACAAACCAAGGAAGACCAGAAATTATTTTTAACTCCCATATTAAGGTGAATGTGACAAACACCTTAATATGCCAATAATCAAACATGCCAATAATCAAGAAGCAGAATTTTTCACTGTGCTCTGCAATGAAAGGAAAAGGATATGAATATTAAATATGAGACTTTACAAAAAGAGATTAGCAAACAGTATAAAATCCTAGCAACAATATAATATCTAGGCTATGAATTGGGAAGAGCTGTAGAGGAGGTGCCAAGAAGCCAGGATCCTACTCAATCTGAGTGATCTTTGGCGAGATGCCCACACTCTCTGCAGTCTTTACCTATAAAATTAGGGGGATGGACTGGACATTCTCTAGTGCCCCTTCCAGCTCAGTGGGTCTCTGAAAGGCTCATATCTACAGCATTCAGAATCTGATCTGATGCCAGACAAGGCAGCAGTTCAGAGAAAGCCATTATCCACATGTGCAACAATAATGGTAGGTTCAGAGTCAGAAATGGGGATGGAAGGAGATTCATGAGGAATAGGAAGGAAATTGCTAAGCAGAGGAAGAAAGAGGGCTGCTGAAAGAGAGACCAGTCCAACAGAATGCACACTCAGAAATGAGCATGTCTAGAGGTGTGGATTGGGAACCTAAGCTGACCAATAGTTTATGTACAGTACAGTCAGTCTCTCTGCTGTAGGTGCTTTTAGCTAACATGGAACCATTCACTGATGCACTCTGTGAAAGGATGCTATACAACTACTACCTTGCAGTGGCTTCATAAGAAATACTTTTATTCTATTTTGCCTTTAGGTCTCTGTGGAAATTTTATCTATAGGTAGAAATAGCTCCTCCCATTTAATTAGTCATAAGGACTACAAAACTGTCCAAAAAATCCTGGCTTTCATTTTGTCATTGCCCCTACTGACTGACTTCCTTGGTCATGAGGATGATGCCCTTTATTGAGAGCAGACCATGGGGACATGAGTTCTTTCCATCTTCATTAGTTCTTTAGCAGGAACTATCATTTCCCCAATTTTCAAATGGCAAAATTGGGTCAAAAAAGAGTCTGTTAACTCGAAAACAGCTGAATTTATGTTTTCTTTTTAACTGAAATCTTTTTTTTTATTTTTATAGACTGCATTTTGATTCATTGTACACAAATGGGGTACAACTTTTAATTTGTGTGGTTGTCCACAATGTAGATTCACACCATTCATGTAATCATACATATAAATAGGGTAATACTGTTTCATTCCACCATCTTTCTGTCCTCCACCCCCTTCCACCCCATTTTCCTCTACACCTTCCAAAGTTCCTTCATTCTTCTCTTCCCCGTGCACCCCATCATTGTACATTGTCATGCACTTATCAAAGAAAATATTTGGCCTTTGGTTTTTGGCCTTGGCCTATTTCACTTAACATATTTTCCAACTTCATCCATTTACCAGCAAATGCCATGATCTTCTTTATGACTGAGTACTATTCCATTGTGTATATATAACACAGTTTCTTTATTCATTTTTCAATTGAATTTATGCTTTTCACTTCTGTGTTAATGTATATATAATATTTTTGCTGATGCTGGTAAATAATGCTTTATTTTGCAAAGATAATGTATGGGTTTCAAGAACTGGAGGAAGATCTCCTGGATCCTACACCAAGCATATTTTTCCAGCATCAATCATATTACTGATGTTAACTTGAGTCAAATTTTATACAGAAAAAAAGGTGATAAATAAAAAATGTTAATGTGGTGATTATTGAAATCATTACTGAAAACTATTCACAGGTAATTTGAGGTGGCTTTATATATCTTTAGGACTTTAAATGTGTTTGAACCAGAAAGTTTATTTTTATGTATTTTTAATAAAAGGTCAATTCTGTTTTACACAGAATTGTTATTCTATATAATTGTAAGTCTGTGTGATTATAGTTTTGTGTAATTATAATTCTGTTTTACTGTAAATAAATTTGGTTCATGATCCATGATCCAGGAACCAAGTTTATATACAGATAACAGAAAGTATAAAATAGGGAATTACTTCTAGAGGAATGGATGATAAATTCCATATGCCCCTTGGGGTAGCTTTTGAATTGAGAATTATTTAATGGTAACATTGGTTATGTGCATGTGTATACTTGGAGGATGTATATATATGCATACATTTTGAGGGCACTGGGGTATTATGTTAAATGTTTCATACCCTTTGTAGTGATTTAAACATCTACAGAATTAGTGAAAGATGATTATAAATCTGCATGCATTTTGGAGTGGAGTTGTAAATTGTTGGTTATGGCTTGCAAGTTTATTCTTTCATATGAACAGGATTTTCTTTGTTTCTTTCTCTCTTCCTCTAATTTACCTCTCTCCCTTACTCCCTTCCTTCCTGCCTACTTCATTATCTAAAATGGTAGAATATACTCAGTGGAAAATAGAAGTGACCAGAAAGTAATCTTCACATAGACACAAAAGTAAAGGACCATTCAGTCTAAGAAGCATCAGACCAAATCTTATGAAGATGATGGAATTCCAAAACTTTATTTTTAATTAAACTTGGAAGACTTGAGCATTTTCCTATGAAATATTCTATTATAATCAGAATATATGGAACTCCTATACCTCTGTCTTCAATATTAAGTCAATTTCCAAATATGCATTACTTTTTTATTGTAAACAAATGGGATACATGTTGTTTGGGTGGGGGGGATGGAAAAAATAACAGAATGAATCAAACATCATTACCCTATGTAAACGTATGATTACACAAGTGGTATGCCTTTACTCCAAATATGCATTACTTTTGAGGAATCTCTGTACTGCTTCCCAAAGTGGTTGCAGTCCAACCAACAATGTATGAGTGTACCTTTTCCCCCCACATCCTCACCAACAATTATTGTTATCTGTATTTTTGATGATTGCCATTCTAACTGGAGATAAAATCTTAATGTAGTTTTGATTTGCATTTCCCTTATTGCTAAAGATGTTGAACATTTTTTCAAGTATTTGTTGGCTATTTGTATTATGGATCTACCATATGACCCAGCTATCCCACTCCTTCATGTTTATCCAAAAGAAGTAGAATCAGCATCCTACAATGATACATGCATGTCCATGTTTTAAAAAGCAGCAGAATTCACAATAGCCAAATTGTGGGGTCAGCATAGGGATCCATAAACAGATTAATGGATTTAAAAAACTAATATATATACACAATGAAGTTTTACTCAGCCATAAAGAAGAAGGAATTTATGTCATTTTGATGGTAAATGGATGGAACCAGAGAAAATCACACTGAGCAAAATAAGTCAAACTGAGAAATTCAAAGGCATAAAATGTTTTCTCTCATATGCAGAAGGTAGAAAGAAATAAGAAATTTTTTAAAGGGTACCTCATTAAAATAGTAGAAAAAGGAGTTGAAGGGTGGAGGGAGACAAATGGGAAAGAGGAAAAACTGTGTAATGAAGTTCACCAAATTATGCTGCATACATGGATGTGTATATCACAATAATTTCCACTTTTATGCATAATCACATTGCACCAATTGAAAGTAATAAATAAATAGAGGGAGATCAGTCTAGTAGAGGAAGGAGGTCAAGGATATGGAGGAGGAAAGGGAGAGGGAAAGTACTAGGGATCGAAATGAAGCAAATGCTATCATATGCATCTGTGAATATGTCAAAATGAACCCCTCTATTATGTATATTTATAATGTACTAAGAAGAACATAAAAATACACATTACTGAAGTTTTTACAAAATTTCTATGTGTTAGAAACTAATGGGATTTATTAAAAACTCAATTCAAATTATATTTACACAAATAGAGTTTGATCTTGCCATTGAATTTCATGTAATAGTGAGTTCTGTTACCAAAATCTTTACTATATTCCCATGATTGTATTAACATATTACCAAACTTAATGACTTAAAACAACACAAATTTATTATGGTCTTATGGAACAGAATCCTCTAGTCAGTTTCACTGGGTTAAAGGCAGTGAATTGGCAGGATGGATCTCTTTCCCAGGTTCTTGGAGAGATTCTGTTTCCTCACCTTTTCTAGCTAAGAACTTTACATATCTAATTTAATGCTCACAACAGCCCTGGGAGATTGGTACATTTATTTATGCCATTATACAGATGAGGAAAATGAGGCACAATGGGAAAGTGACTTGTGCTGAGTCACACAGCTTCTAAGGAGCAGAGCTGGAATTTGAACACAGTCAAGGTTCTAGAAGCTGTGCTTGAAACCCACACTGCTGTTTCTTTCCACCACAAAATTCCATCAGATTTTAAGACTTGTAGAAAACTTTCTAAATTACTTATCTAGAGAAATGCCACTGAGGATCAAACTGATATGGTGCTTTTTTAAAGTGCAGAGGACATTTTAAAGCTTTAAAAGTCTAAATAAAAAAAAAACTCTAAAGAATGTAAAATACAGTACTTATTATGTTCTCATGTTCTCTAATACTTGGTTAGCATTAGCCAGTATATCATACCCTTTATATCATTCTTGATCACTAACTGTACAAATTTATTTATAGCAATAGGAGAAATAATGAGAAGTTCTAATCTACAATGCCACATTCCTTTAAAAAGACAAAGGAGTACTTATAAGTAGATACAACATAGATGTATGTAGATACGTAGCTCATTGATTATCATTTGCATACAAATTAATATTGTTAGTGTACAATAAAGTAGTTCATTTTCTTTAAATAGGTCAGAATTTCTACTACAACCCTGCTTTGACAGTTATTTCTGGCTTGATTTGTTTTTCCCCCAAAAGGATGGTAGCATAAACCAGTATTGTTTGAATTATTGTGTATTCTGAATTCCTGGGTTCCAATTTTCTTTACTATACTGAAGTTCCATCTTCCTGCTGGATTGTAAAGCAACTCTGCCAAGATCATTTACAAGAAATAACTCTTTATTACTAAACAGATCTGCACTTGACATTTTGGTTACACACACACACACACACACACACACACACACAGAACCACGCTTTGCTTAATGACGGGGACGCATTCTGAAAAGCACATTGTTGGGTGATTCCTTGGTTGTTAGAACATCAGACTGCATATACACAAACCTGGATAATGTAGCCCACTACACACCTGGGCTATATGGTACAGCCTGTTGCTCTTAGGCTATAAACCAGTAACATGTCATGTTACTGTCTGAATACTGTAGGCGACTGAACTCCATGATAAATATTTGCTTATCTAAACATAGTTAAGTGAAAACATTAGGCAATAGGAATTGTGCAGTCCCACTATAATCTTCTACGACCATGGCTATAAATCAACCCCAAACATCTCTGGCTAATCATTGATGCCCCAGAGCAATCCCTTCTTTAGCTTATGCTGGATGCTTAGGATAGAATAATATATGGTTACTGTTCTCAAGCAAGTGAAAAATGACCAAGCTGGTAGGGAAACATTGTGATATAGACTATAACAGGACTGGCTACAAAATACTATGAATGTCTGCTGAGGTGGTAAGGCAGATCTTGGAGCACTGTTTTCCAGAATAAGTGGGAACTTCAAGGAACATCTTCAAGGACATAGCAGAAGCCCAATGTGCTCTCAAGGTCAACAGATGGCAGATCATAAAACTTTTTTTATGCTAACGAGTATGAAGTTGATTGTATATTGGAAGCATAAAGAATTTTTATGTAGGAATATGACACCATTCACTTCAATATAACCCACACTCAGGCAGAATTTGATACCCCAGAAAATTTCTTCCATACCCTCCTTGTATTCTTCTCTCTGCAAAATCTTCCCAACACAGTTACAGAAAAACTGGTGTCAGGGATTCCAAGATCCCTTGGTTAACATAGGTCAGATCATAGCCCTAGGGATACTCTCCTACTGAACTATTGAGTTACATCCCAGCCTTCTTCATTGTTTCATTTGGAGAGAGTCTTGCTAAGTTGCCAAGGCTGACCTCAAACTTTTTGATCCTCCTATCTCAGCCTCCCCATTTGTGGGATCATAGGCATATGCCACTGCACCTGGCTTATACTGGCATTTTTTTAATTCTTTTACTTGAAGTCTATGGGAAGGTAGAGGCCCAAAGGGCCCAGGACATTCTCTTTCTACCAGATCAGCTTGCTTTGATTTGTTACACCTATTGGTTTTCTGAGACAAGATTTCTTCTGAAAAGCAAAGCAACTAGATTCCTGAAACAGACATTTTTCACACCACCTTCAGTTAGTTGTTAGGTCAAGCACTCACTGAAGACCTGGCTTCTAGTTCTCACATCACTTTTAATCCATAGTATGTCCCTTGCCAAGGGGTTGAAAGTTACATGAAGATCAATTTTATTTTATGATTCCACAGAATCCTAGAGCTGGGTGTAAATTCAGAGGCCCAGAGAAAGCAAGAGTCTTACCTGATATCAGTGAGCAGCAGCACCAGAGGGGACTCTGGTCCTCCAGAGGTCATTCCACCACTGTCCAGTTCTGCTGCTATATCTGCCTGCAGCCACCAGCTGAGTCCCCCATCTCTCACCAGGACAACTGCAATAGCCTCCTAACTGGACCTTCTGATTCAGCTTCTGACTTTAACCCTTAACAACAACAGCCAGAGTCAGCCTGTTACAATTTCTGGGCCCAAGATCCACAGTAAATTAGTTCTGTGTTAACTACATCACTGGATCTAAAGATCAAGAAAGCTAAGGTAACTGAATGGGGGAGAAAGCCATTGATTTTGTATCTAACCCAAAGTTAAATAAAATAAAATAAACCTGCTTGAGAAACAAAGTGAGGACACTTGGCATTGCCAAGTGTTTCAAAGAGGCCTCTCATTACCCATCAGATCTTCCCTCATTTCCTCTTCCATGATCACTGGTAATGCAAAAGAGAACACAGCTTTACAAAAAAAAAAAAAAAACAAAACTGAAGATCAAATATTTTTCTCTGATATGCAGAAGCTAATTCACAATAAGGGGGTTGGGGAGATAGGGAAAATAGAGTTACTTTATACTAGGTAGAGGGGAGTGAAGGAGGGAAAGGGGCTTGGGGGAAGGAATGATAGTAGAGTAAAACAGACATTGTTACCTCACATACATTTGTGACTGCACGACCAATGTGATCCTGCAATATTTATAATCAGAAAAATGAGAGATTACATTCTATTTATGTATGATCTATCAAAAAGTATACAGGCATTCTACTGTCATGTACAAATAATTAGAACAAATAATTTTTTAAAAAGTGGGGGTGGGTGGTCAACTGGCCCAGCCCTCCAACAGGGAAAAGTACCAGTGGGAAACAAGACTGAATACTGCCATCTACTGGAAGAAAAAGGCACACTGTGGAAAAGAGGCAAATGAGGAAGAGAAGATTTTGAAGAGCTGAGCTGCCAAGAGGATACAATGGAGAGAGGAGAGGACAAAAAGGCTCAGGTGCCATGGTGGAAGCAGAAAAGTGTAATGCATAAACTTGAATGGTCCTTAGAGGCAACTGCCATCACTACTTTCTTCAAGAAAGAAAGTAGAAGCCAAAGTGATTGGAGAAATTTGCTTGCTGTTCCTGAGCTACTGAGTAACAGCACGGATACTAGACCTCTTGTTCAATGACAGGTTCACTGTTTTATATTATAGTCCCACCTAAGCAAACACGTGGCCAAACAGAGATCATTGTGCCTATTTTTGGTTACTTGGGAATCTATGCGTCTATCTGTTCATTTATCTAGCTAGGAATATATGTGGTCACTCACATTCCAATTTGTTTCAGAACTATGGAGAGTGGCTAACTGAGAAGGTGGCCACTGGCACCAGAGTCACTTATGAATGAGATAAATGGAGAGAAACTGGGCAAGGAGAAAGCATGAGTCACAAGAGGTGAAGGGCAAGGACTGGAGGGGAAGTGGGGGATGAAGAATTGGGTCTCACGCTAATCTCTAACCAATGACCTTCACTGAAAGAAGCTTGCTTCCACTGTCATTTGATCAGTAACTAGTGACTCAGACTAACTCCAGATTGGGGCTCACCAAATGAAGAAAATCAGAAAATTCCATTGAACTTATGTTCAATATATATATGATTCGGACCATTTCTTCCCTCCCACAGTGGAACTGTGCTGGCCTGTGCCACTAGCATCTCCTGACTGGTCTATAGCAAGGTCCCTTACCTGGTCCTACTGCTTCTAATCTTGGCTGTTCTCAATAGAGACAGACAGAGTCATCATGTTACAACTTCTGGGCTCCAGACCTTCCAACACTCCCTCTCCCATCTCACTCACCAGTGAGTGAAAGTTCTTAAACTTAAGATATTCTTAACCCTCGTGATCTTGGTACCAAATTCTCCTCTCTCCTTTTCCTATTGTTTACTTTGTTCCAGGAACATTTTACCACAAAGCTCCTAGATTTCCCACCAGATAAGCACCCACCATGGGGCCTTCATTCTGACTATTCCCTCTGTCTGCAAATTTCTTCCTCCAGAGAACCACCTGGACAACTTTCTTATTTCCCAGTGTTTGTCTAAATATCATTTTCTCATTAAGCCTACCCACATTTAAAATAGCAAACCTGTAAGCTCTGTTATTGCATTTACAAATTTTTCTGGTACTTATCACTTTAAATATTTTCTATACTGACTGACCTTTTCTCACACAGTAGAACAAAATCAGGAAAGCGGAGCTGAGGACCTTTCTGAAAAGGACAGCAAATGAATCCTCATTCACAGAAGATGCAGCAGCTCCATGGTTCATGGTACTTTTCTCCCAGGGTTCTCTTTTTAAGATTCTGTTTGCTGGTCACAGAATGTTCAGGTAGAAAAAATAAAAAAGGTTTGGGAAGCCAGACTGGATTCCAATTGCAGATCACCCAGCAGAGAAGTCGAATTTACTTAAGAGGATGATAGGAGCCCTCAACAACTTCATCTCTTAAAAATATTTTTATATAGACACTTAAGAATTGTACGCATTAATGGGGTAAAGTATATTTTGACATGTGTAATGATTCAGTTAGAGTAATTAGCCAATCTCTCACCTCAAATGTTTATCATTTCTTTGGTATTGGGAACATGCCAAATCTGAACATTTTAAAATATACTATAAAGTATTGTTAAGTGTAATCACCCTACTGTGTGATAAAATTGATTTGATCCAACATATATATTTTCAGTGGGAAGAAGGAACATGCTAGAAGACAGGAGGTAACCTTGTAGCCAGGTGGCGTTAAGATGGTAACAAGCTCCTAGAGCAAGCAGTGGGTGCCTCTTCCACAGGTACCCTTTTGGAGAGCTCAACTCTGGCCTCTGTGCAAAGAATCTTCAAGACCCAATGACTAGTGCCCAATGCCTTCACCTAGCCCACAGTCTGCACATCTGGGACCTCAGAATTACCAGTGGTTCTGAGACTGGTCTCAGGAGCTGTGGGGGTCTCCTTCCCAGTTCTGTCACCCAAGGGATGACTGGTGTGCTTGTTGCACATATCAAGGCCCAAGGTGGCAGGTGGCTGCTACTTGGATTGGGGGTGGAAGAGTGGGATGGGGTGTTATACAAACGGTGGCCTCCCATGTGGACAAAGTCAAGAAGAGGAGATAGACCATGAGATAGGGACTCCACTATCCTCTTGTTCTGGCCCTTAAAATGCGAGGGGAAGACCTGACTGGCACAGTCACCTGATGGGAGGTAATGAGAGACTGACACAGAATGACCACAGTGAAGGGCTATTGCAGAAAGAAAATCTAACTGCTTGGCCACTTTTTGGGGGGATGCCTTGCCCCCGTGTGGTATCTCAGGCCACTTTTCAGGTCAGATAATTATAGGTCTGGCCAAGGGGAGGGATGGGATGGGTGAGGTCCTTTTGGAAAAGGTGGTTAGGTGTCTGAGGCTACAAAACCCAGGCACTGGGTGAGTACAAGGAACAATGTTTGACAGAGAACTAGGGGTGGGACCCTTCCTGGCTGCCAGGCCTGGCCAGGTGCTGGGTCTGCTGTGTGGCATGGTGTGGGCATGGGTCCCCAAACTTTCCCCATGTTGAGACATTCTATGGCTCTCTTCAGGTGAGGGCTGAGGTAAGAGCACATCTGGGGATGCAGCTGACCCTTAGGGAGATGACCTCATCACTGCCTCCTATTTCACGTATTCAAAGTGGCTTTGGGAATCACAGCCTTTTGCTCAGTAGCTATTTTAATAATGTAATACTCAGAGGACTGCAACCCACACTGCTATGCACAAGCAAAGCTCACTCTGCTTTGAGAGAAGCATAAAATGCTTCACTCTCAGAAAATGCATCCTGGGACTACATGCATTTGAAGTCCCTTGCAAAGAGGGACCACCAAGACATTCACTCTCAGGGCTTTCCCTATGCTGCAGCTGACCATCTTCATGGGTGTTTCTGTGCCAGATTAGTATGCTTAGAGAAAGGAAGTGGGGAGGACACCAGTGACCATTGTGTTGCTCCCATAAGGCACATTGAAAAACCCTGTGACCAGAGGTGGATGTTGATGCAATGTGATTTGGTGCATTGCTGTGGGATCCAGATAGGGTGATAGGTATAATGAGATCATTCTTTTTATTGTTGAATGCAGGTAATGGTAAGCCACCATCATGCTAGTTAGTGTTAAGATGCCACACAAGGAGAAAAGAAGTTCTGAAAAAATCAGAGCACAGAAGATTCTTTCTGTTGGGGGAGATCATTGTAGATTTGGTATAAAACCATGTATTGAAATATTTTATTGCCTTCATGGGAGAATTCCTTCAGAATTATTTATTCCCATATGTAGCCTGGGGTCCAGAGTAGAAGGGATAATTCTGTAGACCAAGACAGAGTTTCTGGTAAACAGAATCAACTAAAAATATGAGTGGGAAAGTCTAACTTTAGGAAAAAGAGTCTTTTAAAAATTTTTTTTTAGTTGTTGAGAGACCTTTGTTTAATTTATTTATTTATATGCAGTGCTGATAATCATATCCAGTGCCTCACACTCTGCCTCTGAGACACAACCCCAGCCCAGGAGAGACAATCGTGACTACTAACACCATAGATTATCTCTGCATGATGTCAAACTTTATGCAAAAGGGATACATCATGTTATATTTGTGAGATTCATCCATGTTGTTGCATGTAGTGATAATAAATTCATTCTTGATATCTCATGTGTGAATATACCTCAATTTATTCATCGGCTCTGTTGTGCATGGATATTATGGTAGTTTTCAGGTCAGAGATATTGCAAAAAATAAACATAAAATTTCTCATGCATGTCTTTTGGGGCAATTGTGAAAGCAGTTCTGTTGGGTATAGTATATATGGACTTGCGAGTCAAACAGTATGTTCACCTTCAGGGGAAACTTGGATGAAATTTGGACTTCTTTCAATGAGTTCTCCTTCCTTCCGAAATCTAACTTGTCGGGGTTTCGGCCGGACCCCTGGCCCTAGGTGGAGCCTGGCCAAGATGGCGCCTGGCAAGCTGCCAGTGAGGTTGAAAAACTGCTATTCTGCACGTATACAACTAACTTCACCTTGAGGAAGTCTCAGTAATTGGTCAGGGCCTCTGCATGATTCTTGCGTGATTTTTAGGTGCTTCAAGTTATACCCATATACGTCTATCTTCTCCCCACATATCATGAATATTCTAATTAGTTGATATAACCTATATAAGTGACAATAACTTCCCAAAAGGGGAAGAAATAAAAAGAAGAATCAGCTGTTAATAAAGAAGCTTGCCACCCATCACGTCTCCGGGTCGTTCTTGCTGGCGAGAGCGACAAGTGGTGCTGAACCCCGGGAATCTTACGTGCTGCGGAGAGGTGAGTGAGGTGAGCAACGATCCGTGAAAGTGTGCACCCAGATCTGTCAGTGGACAGGGAAGTTTCCTAGAGACGAGAATATTGTGATTGCGATAAAGTTCCTAGGAACGAGAGGTTAAAGTTTCCTCAAAAAATGGGGAACGAGGTTGCTAGATGTAGAATGGAAGGTCCCTTGAAAGAAATTCTTAAAGTTAACGGCACTTCCTTAAAGACAAACTGCTTGGGCATTTTTAAAGCAGGTAGAGGAGATTTCACCTTGGTTTCTGGAAGAAGGATTGTTAACTATCCCACAGTGGGAACACCCGGGGGAAGATTTAAAGCGCTGTCCGGTAACGCTCCCAGGGACGTTAGCAGTTTGGTCATTAGTCAGAACTTGTTTGCGTTCCCCTCGGGAGGCTTTACAAAAGGCAGTTGCGCAGGGAGAGGAAGTGTTAGAAAAGGTAAAAGAAGAGTCACAAAAGGGCTCTGTTAGCGCTCAGTCAGATTCTGATGAGAGCGAAGAGGGACTCTCAGAGATGGAGTTAAATAAAATTAGTAAAGAAACAAAGTGTTCTCAAGCTGGTTCAATTAGTCAACAGGCATTAAGGGAATTGGAGGGCATAGGGCAGCAGCTAGAAGACAAAAAAAAGGCGTTACAAAAAAAAGAGTTACTCAAAAGAGTTGAGCTTACAAAAATATGCAGTGGCGCAGTGGAAAAAAAAAAAAAAAAGGAGAAAGTACAAATAAAACCACAAACAGAGCACAAAGAGAAAAATCAGTTTAGGGGAGGGTCCCCCTAGGCAGAGAGCTCAGCAGCTCCATTCCTTAAAAGTAGTAAAAAATAATGTTTTGTGATTTTCTGCATTCAAACCTAACCTGATTTCTCAACCAGGAAAAAAAGGGTTAAAAAGTCCTGGGTGATCCTCCCTCCCCCTGCCACACTGGAATGTAACTACAGCGTCTCAAGGAGAAAAGGGGGGTAACCTAAAGATAAGAAGAAAAGAAGAAAAAAAGTGTCCGTTTTAAATTCCTGGGCCGCTGCATAAAACTGACTTATTCTTCAGGATTCTTGTTTTGTTTTGTTTTTTTTCTTTAATGCTGTATTTTTGAGCTCATAATTTTAATCCTACATACCTAGGTTAATGATTTTATTTTTGATCAGTTCTATTTTTTATTCAACTGAAGTTTTTAAACAGCTGTTTCATTGCAATGAACATTCACCTATAAATTACAAGGCCTTTGATTTTGTGTTATTTGTATGTCGTACTGTCTGGTGTTATGTCTTATCTGCATCAAAACTGAACGCTCTTAAAATTAAAATTTAAAAATGGATCCAAATACTTTTATTCACGTGATTTAAAAGGGTTCAATTTAAATTGGGTAAACTAATAAAAATAAAATATTTTTAAAAATAACTTACAAGTTTCCAGGTGGTCAAACTAATGAAATGTTAATGTTAAACAATGTCTAATATCAATTGCTTCTAGGACTTTTCTTCAGCAGGAAAGAGGCAACGGATCCTGTTCAGGACACTTGTCTGATATCTTGGTTTTTATAAAATAAATAAATTGGAGTTAACATGTATGGGATTACTCAAATGTGTTTGTAGAGACGTCTGGTTAATTTACAAAGTTAAAATGCTAATTGTTAAATAACATCAAGTACTCTTAACTCCTCAAATTCCATGGGGTATCATACTTAAACATTATTGGTGTTTTCATAGGTTGGTAAATAAAAAGGGTTTACAATTACTTTATGTCCTCACTAAACTAGAAACAAGGTTACTAAGAGTTATATCCTAACAAGTGGAATTCTATATATAAAGGGTCCCAAAAGTTTCAACTGTGTTTCAATTAAGAGTACTATAAACAACAAAATATTTAATCTTATTAAAATAGGGTGATTTATCTAAATTCAGAAATTTCATAAGAGTTGTTTCAGAATGTGAACAAAAAGGGGTCAACAAATAGGGAAGAGAAAATAAAAGGTTCTGGGTTTAAAAATGTATTTAATAAAAAGGAAAAGAAAATGTTTCTGGATAAAAAAGTCTGTGTGTAACAAAGGGCAAGTTTCAACAAGTCTGTGTGTAACTAAGTTGGTTGTGTGTATGTAAAACAGCTAAAGCTATTTAAGGTTTTTCCTAAGGTGAAATACTAATGTTCTGATATAAGCCAAAGTTTAATCTATATGGTAAAATGACATGGTAAAATGACAAGGATTTCTTAGAAACACCAATTCATTCTTAACTTTGTGTCTCTTAAGTTTTATTAAAAATAGGGGTTTATACAATTATGGTTAAGCAACTGTTAAAAATTTGTACTACGTTATAAAGTCTAAATTTTTCTTTAAAAACTAAAATTGGTAAGAACCAATTCCTCACTAAAATTAAAATAACTCTAACCACAGATGTACCTTATAACCCACAAAAACAAGGTATTGTTGAACATACACATCTCACCCTCAAAAATGTTCTTTATAAACAAAAAGGGGGAATAGAGGAGACCTTCAGGTCCCCTAAAGATAAACTTTCTCTTTGTCTCTTTGTTTGGGGTTTTTTTTAACTCGGGGTAATAAGGGTAACCCGGTGCTTTACTGGAGCTGCGGCTCAGTTTGTGTGTTTCCACGGAATAAACTAACTTACTACCTCTTTTTAGTCTCTTAGGAGGAACAGTTCAACTATGTAACAAAACAACTGCTTCTTTCAATTGTACTTTAGATTTGTGCTAAAATGCTTCTAGGTTCCTGCTGGCAGACTTAATGTGTGTTCCTACCTTCCTACCAGTCCCAGTCTCTGTTACAGATGCAAAATTGCCAGTGTTACTATCAAGAAACAGGAGAGAATTTGACATCACAGCGGCTATGGTCACTGCAATAGTGGTTTCTGCAACAGCAGCACTAGCAACTGCCATACCTACAGCAACAGCAGTCAATCACTTGGCCGAAAATATAGCTGCAGCCTTACAGACTAAAGAGACCCTAAACCAACATCTAACAGCAGGCATACTCCTTATGAACCAGCGAGTGGACTTACTTCAAGAACAAATGGACATTTTACAGGAACTGTTAAACGTGGGATGTATTTATCATCAGGCGGGACTGTGCGTTACACCTGTAGCTTACCATAACTTCAGCTATGCAGCAAACTTGTCTAGAATCTTGTCTGCTCAGCTACAAACAAACTGGTCTTACGAATTTGATAATCTTACTGCTATTCTTAGATCTCAAATTGTTAGTCTCAATGCTACTAGAGTTAATGTAGCCCCTATGTCCGAAGTGCTAAGTTGGCTATCCTCCTCTTTCAGCTTTGTAAGCAATGGGCAGGTATGGGAGCCTTTTGTATGTTCATGGTTATTACTGTTATCTTCCTCACACGCCTTATCATGCGCATGCGCCGAGATCAAGTTAGAGATCGTATCATCTTCCATCAGGCCATAGCTGCCCTAGAGGCCGGCAGTTCCCCACAAGTATGGCTCACGAGGCTGGACCATTGACCAGACGGGTAAGGTAGTAGGTAACGCCGTACCAACCTAAGACAGGAGCTGTAGCATGCTCTGCAGTTATCCGATGACGGGTAAGGACGGTGGTTGACCACTCCGCCTAAGACAGGCTTGGTCCCGAGCTTTTCTTTTAAAAGAAAAAAGGGGGAACTGTCGGGGTTTCGGCCGGACCCCTGGCCCTAGGTGGAGCCTGGCCAAGATGGCGCCTGGCAAGCTGCCAGTGAGGTTGAAAAACTGCTATTCTGCACGTATACAACTAACTTCACCTTGAGGAAGTCTCAGTAATTGGTCAGGGCCTCTGCATGATTCTTGCGTGATTTTTAGGTGCTTCAAGTTATACCCATATACGTCTATCTTCTCCCCACATATCATGAATATTCTAATTAGTTGATATAACCTATATAAGTGACAATAACTTCCCAAAAGGGGAAGAAATAAAAAGAAGAATCAGCTGTTAATAAAGAAGCTTGCCACCCATCACGTCTCCGGGTCGTTCTTGCTGGCGAGAGCGACACTAACTGCTTAGACAGATTTATGAGACCTTCAAGCTCTTGATTTCAGTATTTTATGCACCTTTTCTAGTTTTTCTCAACAGAAGGTCTGCTGTAAGCTACTCTCACAAAGGAAGCAAATGTATATTGTTCATACATGTTCCTGACTTCTATGCTTATTTAATTTCACTCCCTCTTTATTGATGTTAAGATAGCTATGCAGACCACGTCTTCAGAGAAAAGACTATCTAAGTACATGTGGTATTGCTCTTCTTGTCATGCCATAACTGGTATCTTTCCTGACTCTGGCTTGTTTTGTTCAGTGTGTATTTTCCACTGTCCTTAGAAGGTGTTTTTAGTCCATCCACTAATTTCAGATTTAGAAACAGATGCTCGTGTAAGCCCAGATGTTAAACAACCTCATCAGTATCTTCCCATTGTCCTGTTTGGGCCATTAAGCACTCTCAAATCATTCCTCTCTCAGTTGTCAGTCTGATCCTTCAAGGTTCCTTTCCTCTTGCTACTCTTTCCTGTAGTCTAGGTTGCATTTTTAGCCCCTTTTTGTGCATCAGAATTTTGGGAGATGGGGGCAAGGAGATCTGTCAAAACACAGATGTCCAGCTGTACCCTCACGATTTCTAAACCAGTAAGGCCAGTAAGGCCCAAGAACTTGCATTTGAACGAGTTCCCAGGTGATACTGATTTTACTGACCCAGAAACCACATTTTGAGATAGGCAATGTTGTATGATTTCTATTTCCTTCTAGTACTGTTGAACTATCTTTTCAAAAGAAGGTATTGTGTCTACTCCAGCTGTTTCTAATTTCCTCAGGCTAGATTGTGCCCATCATCCAGAGAGTGATAAAACAGGATTTAAAAAGGACTGGATCCATGTTCTTTCAAATCAATTTTAAGAAAACAAAGCAATGGTATAAATAGTTAAACAGGTCTTTTCCTAATAACCAAGAATCAAATGCCCTTTATCAACTGAGAGTTATATTTAAAGGAGTTTTCTTTACATTTTGGACTTATTTGGGAGGAGGGGAATTAAACAGAAGGGTCTTTTACAACTCAAATTTCCCCCCTTCCATCATTTTAGAAAAAATGTCATTTATGACTGCAGGCCTGTGAAGCCAAATTTATTTATAATTCTCAGTAACCCTCAGGTTCTGGGGCAATCTAAAGACACAAACCTTTGTTTTTAAGTGAAATATCTGTTGAATACATATTTTATGCATATTTGTCCAGAATTAGTCAAAAGAACACAAACTCAGTTATCAGAAAGTACGCTGTGACATACAGAAGGTAAAACAAATCAGAGTTTGACCTCACAGCATGGCCTTCATGGCATTTTGTCACCTTTTAAGCCTTTACAGTATTTGGCATACAACAGCAGCCTCAAGTTGCAATGGACTGCTCTGTAATCAAAGTGCTATCTGTCCACAGTGGCAGGGAAGGGTGAAGGGACTTTGCCTTGTGTCTGAGATGAAGCAAGCAGGCTCTTTAGGTTTCCCTGTACATACTCTTGGGCAAGACAGATTCCGTGTAAGAAAAAACCACTGCTTTTAACAGAAGATAAACTAAGCCCTTGAGTTAGAGGGAAATCTGTAAGGTCAGAATCCAGATGATAAAAGAAAATGGAGGTTTCCCCAATTGCACTGAAGGCCCAAGAAGAGGTGACATTTATCAGCTTTCCTGCCATGAGTGCTAATGAGCAGTAAGGAGCTCTAATTTGAAGATACCCCAGAGCTGTTAAAGTGTGTGTGAAATATTCATCAGCAGAGAGATAGTCTTCTCACAGAAATAGAAAAGCAATTTTGGTGCATTGGGATTTATGATCAAAGCCTGGGAAAGAAGACAGAAAAAGAAAATAAATGTCAGTATCTCTAGTATATGCCAGGCAGTATTCTAATCCTTCTCGAAGGGTCAGTCGCCTGATGTCATCCTCGCGATAATTTGACAATCATGGTGCCACGTGTACAGGTGAGGACGCTGAGGCAGGCAGTAAATGACAAGTCTGTGCCTCCCTTTCCTCATCCACAAACAAAATGAAAGAATCAGTGTTCAGATCCACATCTGCCTGGCTCCAAACCCATTCTCCTCCTGTAAGCCTTGTTTATACTTCACTATATATAGCATATATGACACTCAGTGACCTTTTTTTAAGGAACAGGTATCAGAATTTCTAAGCTGAGGATAAGTAGGCAGAAGGTCCAAGATGATTCTGGCCCACCTTCCTAACCCAGGCAATACCCTATTTCTTTCTTCTCCCCTGGATTATTAAAAAATCATTGCATGAATTATAACAGGGATTTGATTTAGTGGAAAACCATTAGGATGGAAACTTAGAAATTTGACTCAGCCTTGCCACTGATTACTATGTCACTTAAGGCAAATAACTGAATCTATGTCATTGGTTCCCTCAGTGGTCACTTACTGAACAGATTTAGTAATAACACTTTAATGCTGCAGGGACTGTGCAGATAGCTTGTTTAAGCTATGACCTATGCTTGCAAGTTGCCCATAGTCAAGTGAGAAATTCAGACCTGTAAACATGTTTGACATTAATAGTGAAGCCTAAAGGCACAGATTTCTGTGAGGTATGAGAATATGGTTTCAAAGGCTCTTGGTTCTTCCTGACTGTGCAGAGGTGTCAGGAAAGCCTCAATGAGTAAAAAGAATTGAAGGGATTTTCCAGCAGATACAGTAAAGCAGAAAGAGGACACTCCAGGGTTAGGAAACAGCACATACAAAGCCAGGGGCTATGTACATGAACCTGAACATCACCTGATGGAGCAGAATCATAAAGCAGGATAAGGAGTTTAAGCTTTGTCTTATAAGTGATGGCGAGACCTAGATTTTTTTTTTTTAGCACCATCAGATGGTTCAATTTGTGTTTTAGGAAACATGTGACAAATGAATTGGGGTGAGATGAGCATAGAGGTAAGGAAACCAATCAGGAAACTGCTATAAATGTTTGAATAAGAGATAATGTTGGCTTGATCTAGACAAAGCATGCATGTGTGTGTGTGTGTGTGTGTGTGTGTGTGTGTGTGTGTGAGAGAGAGAGAGAGAGAGAGAGAGAAAGAGAAAGAGAAATAGAGATACAAAGAGATCAAGAGACTTTCTTAAGTAGAATGAACAGACAAGTCTGAGCAGACAACTATTTGTAGGATCAACCCCACAAGGACATGGAAGGTGTCTTGCTTACCATTATATGTGCTATGCCTCACATGGTATGACCCATGTAACAGTTCCTCTTATAAGAAAATTAAGTGCAAATGAATGAATGAGCGATGACTTTCAGGTCTTTTACCTGAGCAACTTGGTTAATGCCTAGACCATTATCCAAAAATAGGTTGGTAATTTAAGCCAGGAGCTTAGGTGGGGCACACCAATAATCCCAGCTACTTGGGAGACTGAGGCAGGAGGATTGCAAATTCAAGACCAGTTTCAGAAACTTAGTGAGAACTTGTCTCAAATTAAGTAAGGGCTGAGCATGAAATTCAGTGGTAAAGCATTGGGGTTCAATTTCATTTTCTGAAAAAAAAGAGTAATTTAGAGTTTAAAAGAATTGAATTTAGTTTTGGATATTTTAAGTTCACATGACAAAGAGATTCAGAAATATGAATCAAGTTTCAGTGATGTTGAAAATTCAAAACTAGAGATTATGGTTTGGAAGTCAGAAATATAGCGACAGTATTTTGGTCCACTAGGAAAAAGTATAATTACCCAGACAAAATAACCAATCACTCAAGCATTCATTTACTCATCCCATCACTATTCCATGTGTATTTGTTGAGAGCCTACTTTGCATCAGGCTTTGGGCAAGGTCTGGAAAATGAGTCGGTCCAACTAGATCTCTGTTTTTAGGTAGCATATCATAATGGGGGAGGCAAATTAAGAATAAGAAAAAAAAAAGCTGGGTGTGGTGGCACATGCATGTAGTCCCAGTGACTAGGGAGACTGAGGCAAGAGAATTGCAAGTTCATGGCCAACCTTGGGTACTTAGCAAAAGCCTGTCTCAAAACAAAAAATAAAAGAACTGTGAGTATAGATCAGTGGTACAACACCCTGGATTCAGTACCCAGTAATGAAGAGAAAAAAAAAGGAAAAAAAAAAGAAACAATTTCAATCTATGTACTATGACAAAAACAAGTGGTTGAGACAGATATCAAGAAATGGAAGACTTTGAAACAGGTGACATTTAAATTGCGCTCTGTATGAGTCTGGGTTCTCCAAAGGGAGGAAAATAGCTACCAAAAAGAGTAAGACTGAGAGATGAGAAAGAGAAATTTTTACAAAGTATTATCTCACATGGTCATGGGGGCTTAGAAATCCCAAAATCTGTAGCTGGCATGTTGGAGATTCAGGAGAGCTAATGGTATGTTCCAGTCCATATCTGAAGTTAGGAGAAAAACAGGGCCTCATCTCAGACAGTTAAGCAGTGGGAGAAACATCTCTTTCCTGAGCCATTTTGTTCTATTGAGGCCTCCAGGGATTTGGATGAGGCTCACCCACATTGGGGAAGGCAATCTCTTTGTTCACTCAACTGCCTCAAATGTTAAACTCACCAGAAATACAGGCCCAGCAAAAATGTTCAACCAAACATCTGGGCACCCCATGGCTCAGTCAAGAGGAACCAAAAACTTAACCATCACAGCCTAAAGAAAGAGACCAGCTCCATCATATATACTGCACTGGGGAGCATTACAGGGAGACAAAGATATGTGTGCAAAGGTCTTGATGGAAAAGCATGTACTGTGCCCAAGACATTGAAAGGCTATGTGCACGACCACAGATTAGTGAGTATGGTGGAAAGTAGCATGCCAAGAATTCCATCAGATAAACAGAATCCAGATTAAACTACAGTAAGAATTTAAGTCATTATTTTAAAAGTGTTGAAAAATCACTGAATGGATTTTCCAGGAATTAACTGACTTTTACAATACCATTACATTTTCTTCCATGGTAAAAAAAAAAAATAAATTGCATAAGTCAGGATTGAAAATAGATAGGCTACAGATGCTTTCTATCTCTTACTCTAAATGGGAAGGTTTGGAGAATGGGATTACATGGGATTTCATATATTCTGGAAATATATTCTGGAAAACAAAACAAAAATTATAAATCTTTGCATTTGTGTCTAAGTTATACATCAAATGTAAACTCAAATGCATAGAGGAATATTATTTTAAGAAGGTTTAATTGAACAGAGAATTCAGCACAAGCAAAATCAGGAGAAAAAAAGTAATGCTAATAATTTTAGTATTGAATTAATTTATATTTAAAAATTTTTTAAATCCTTCGTGTTAATATCTAGAATCTACTTTTTCCAACTTTTCTTATTTGTTGTGTTTTGAGTGTATCTCCTAAGTTGCTTGTATTTTGCAAATTCAATCTTGTGAATTCAGGACCTTTACAGAGGTGAACTGAATCAGTTTATATTTATTTTGCTTATTGATATATGTGGACTTATTTCAAATATCTTCAGTTGTTTTATATTTATTAAGATTTTTCTGTCCACTTGTTCTCCTTTCATGCCTCAAGTTAACAAATTCTTTAGCTTTCCCTGAACTACTTGGTCAGTTGCAATTACATACCAGATCTGTTCATTAATATACACAATTACCTTTATATTTTAATAAATTCTACAACTTACAAATATCTCTATACTTTTTTATGGTTTCATATTTTGTTTAATGGGAATTGAATTAAAAGAGGGTAAAAACCACAATTTAAACTGGAGTATGGAATGAGAAAAAATCTGAGTGCTACTCAGGTGTAGTAAGATGTCTGATATGTATCCATAAACTACCATCAGTAGGCCCTTTCTACCTACAGAAATGGTAGTTTCATAGGTTCAATCTCATAACACATGTGCTCAAAATTAGAATTAGAAAATAATAAGAATTACAGTAACCCTCTCCACCTTCAAAAAACAATATGAAAACTGTTAGAGAAAGGGCTTCTCATAGAGATCAGCATTTACAAGAATGAACTGCACCTATAAGAGAGGAGTGAACTGTCCTTTCCAACTGAGAGAGGGCAGAAGAAAGGGTGGGGTCACACTCCAAAGGAAAGGGGGAAGCTCCATCAGGAGGTGGCCAGTGAAAACTGCAGGGTGTGGCAAATCAGTAGCAATGAGAAAGGGCAGGGGGAACAACCCTGGTCAGCTTCGAAGGGAACGCCCGGCATGGTGTCTGTGTATACGTACTATACATATTAAGCAGGTACACACATAAATATTTAATATATAAAAAATAAAGTGCTTTCTAACAGCCTCCCAGGCAGGGACAATAATAAAACATACCACAAAATTGCAAAACAAAATTGATACAATCAAAGAACACTACATCCAACACATGTGAAAACAACCAAACAGAATATGAACAATCTGATTGTGTCCCAGGACAAACATACTGTCATATACATGGTATACACATATATACTCTTTTACTCAATATATTATGACAAAATATATTTAAAATTTTTGTTATAGACAAAAAGTAAAAAAAAAACAAAACAAAAGAGAACCCCTACAAAAACACAATAAGGATCAAGCACATGAGTCCTAGACTGACAAACAAATCGCTGCCTCCACGGGGGAGTCCCATTGCCACTGCTGGGAAAGATGTGCCAGCATTCCTTCCTGGGGTGCAGTGCCTCCACATCCTCTAAGGGACTATGGATTGTGGTGGTAAAGTTGGCATCACCAGTGGTGAGCAGGTCGAAGACTGGAAATAGATGTCCTTCACTGGCATCTTCTCATAGCATTGAGTGTTGGCAGTCTCCAGTGTGTAGCCAGGCCAGGCCTCACCAAGGAGGTGCAAGGCAGGCTGTGCCCCAGAATGGCAGACACCTGGCCCTGCCCATCATCAATGCATTCACTTAGGCAGCAGCCATTCACATATAGCTGGATTTCCTCAAAGGACATGACATTCCATGGCAAGGGTTAGGTAGCAACCCAGCTGTCACACAAACACAGTGTTGCCTACGAAGTCGCATGCATCTCCACATAGTGGCCACTCTCCCTCTCCACCATATGCAGGCTTTTGGCTTCTCCATCCCCACTGCTGGTAGTGCCATCCACAAAGGCAACTGGCAGGTCATCTGTCACAGTTTGGTATACTTTCTGATCTGTACACTCACGGTGAGCTTTGAAGATGATCATGATCTTATTCATAGCTGTGGCACTGGATCCAGGTACCACAGGCACATTCATCACTTGAACTGAAAGTAAATTATTTTCTATGAGTGGCAAGGTCCCTTCTACTTTGCACATTTGGAAGTGATCCTTGAAAGTCCTAAGATGAGGATCTCCAAACAAACCACAAAAAAGATAATTGAGAGGGTTTTGGTCCCCTCCCATGTGTTCTCTAGCTCCTGCGTGGCTGCGATAGTTACAAGGGTCATGAATCACTTCAGGGTAGAGGATGTGGGTCCATCCTTAGAACAGTTCCTCTGGCTCATGAGGTCACTGATACCTAACACAGCAGAATGGTATACCAGGTTTCCACGACAGGCTTTTGAAGTTCGCTGGGTGCAGAGAGCATAGGCACGCAGCGCCTCGCAAAACTCAGAGTCAAAGCCGTCAATCGCAGAGTTCAGGTGCAAAATCAATGACACAAAGTCCGTGGTACATTTCTGGATTCGACACTGGCCGGCTGTTGGCAGTCACCTGCGTGGACCTGCCCGAGGCTGAGCAGTAGCAGCAGCAACAGTGCCAGCAGCTACGGGCAGAGCTAGGGGCAGCGGCGCTGCTCAGCCCTGGTGGTAACGGAGGAGGCGGGGACAGAGGCCGAGGCTGAGGCGGCACAGGCAGGTACTGCTCTGAAGCCCATGTCCCTCCATGCAGGTCTTCTGGGATCCGGCGAGGGTGGCGGCGCGGGTGCCAGGCGGGCCCGGGCCCGTGGCTGCGGCATGGACCAGGGGACATGCCTCGCTTCCTCTTCTTCCTCCTTCAGGCCAGCGGAGAAGATGGGCCGCCGCCACAGTCGCAGTGAGCTGTGATCCGCGGGCGGAGCAAGTCCGCAGCGGCGCCAACCAGGAGTAGAAACATCAGGGCGGTTGGAGGCGGCAGGCGAAGAGAGAGGGGCTGGAGAGAAGATACAAAGACCGTGAGCGAGTGCCCAGACCAGCCTCAGAGCGCGAGTGCCCGACCTGGCCAGCGTGGGCTCATCGGGTGTGGACCGCAGGAGGGGCACCAGCCCTTGCGAGCAGCAGCGGGTGCCCGGGTATCTGCCTCTGTATCTAATAAGATAAAAAGATATATTTCTACCTGGATATGTCATAATTCTTGTTGATGCTGACCTTGGGTATTAGAGAATAATTAACTCTTGTGTGACTTCTAATATCTGTCTTTTGTCTTCCATAGGCGTCTTGTATAATATTTTATTCCCCTTGGTTTTAAGAACAAATGAAATGTTATTAATACATCATTAATGTTAATTATACTGAATTTACCAAAATTTTCACCAATTCTTGTGCTTATTTCTTGCATACTACTAAATTAGTATGAAATCTTTTCTCTCTTACCACCCTTTCAGTCTTTCTTCATCTTTCAGTTTGTTCAGCAAGGGTGGTGGACTTGATGAATGTTAGTCTCTGTTTCATCTTCACCTTAGTGAGAATGGAAGTCCAACAAAATCCAAGGTTAACAGTTAATTTTCATTAACACTTTGAGTATATTACCATATTCTCCTATAATAACATTTGTTGCTCACGAGAAATGCCCCTTTTCTCTAGTGAAAAAAAAAGTATAAACAAATCCTGTTGAAGGCTAACACCCTGGAAACCCACATTTTGTCTGTTGTGTATGAAATCAATGATAATGAGTTTTAAGGTTGATATGCTGCTTTCTTCAATTCTCCTGTTAAGACAGAGCTTGGGATTGTCAAAGTTGCTTCTCTACATCACTCAAAAGTCTCATAAAGTGAGACAGACTAGAGGTTTCTTCCCTCTATCACAGGGCTGATATCTTTATAATTGATAGCAAAGGATATATCATCTTGCATATTCTCTATAGTTTTACAAATTTTGGTACAGTTAGAGAAAGATAATAAATGACAGGTGAAATTGGAAGAAATTCTGTGTTATTTTATTCTGTAAACCCAGATATCCATTAAAAGTCTACAGTGACATAAATATATACTTGTCACCTTAGGATTAGGCCAGTTCATACTAAGTGTATTTACTTTATAGTTACTTCTTTAGGAAATAAACACAGAAGAAACATTTAATATGTAACATGTAATTAATATGTAACTTTTAATATGTCACAATACACAACTGTGTATGTGCATATTCTTCCATACTCTTATATTATCTGGGCTTTGACTGGCACTTAATTGTGTCCTACTCTTTGTTGAGGGGTAGATTCCACAGATCTTTCCTAAGGCAGGCATGACCCTTTCTTCTGACCTGCTCATAGACAGTCTCTTGCTAAAATGTCTAAAACTGTCTCAGGGCTTTAGGAGAGTGGGCAAGGGAGTGAATTCCTTTCCACAATTGATTGTACAACACCCTTGGGTCACACTGGGTCAAGGAAGTGAGATGAGGAAGCATAGGACATTCCTGACCCCCTTTCATCTCAGAGACCCAGTAATGATGGTGCCATGGAATATGAGATGTGCATTCCTTCACACATTCAAACATATCCTGAACACCCACTGTCTGCTCAGCTGTGTGTTAGGCATAATGAGGACTCCACTGAGCTACATGAGTCATGATCTATGTCTCCATGCAGAACACAGTCAGAGAAAGGGTTTGACTGACAAACTTGTTAACTCATGAAAGACAGAAATTAAGTAATAATTTGAACATAATCTAAGAATGAACTGTAAAAACAAGACATACTTTAGGTAATCAAAAAATAAAAAATAACCAGGTAATTGTAGCCTACAATTTTTTGAAACTTTTCATAGTGAAGGTTGAGCTTGAAAAACAGAAAATTATGTGGATTAGTAAAATGGAGGAGTCAGGTTATTTCAAGTAGAAGAAATAGCTTACGGAAAGAAAGGCAAAAATTAGTATAATTTGATTTGGAGAAAGAAATCCACTTACCTGCTAATGGAGAGATTAGGTGCACATCTGAAAGTCTATAAGAGAACTTGAGCATCTGTCTCATTAATCTAGAAAATTATGAGAATATTGCTACCAATAAGGCAAAGGACTCATTATTCTTCACCATCAGGCAAGTTCTAAAATGCATTTTTAAATGCTTCACCTAAAGAAACACTTCCATACAGGCAATATCCATAGGAATTAATGGGTACACTCTAGTGATGTCATGTCTGGTTCTTATTAAACATATTAATGAGGCCTTAATTCTTTGCAGAACCTAAAACGTTCTGCCTCTCATAAGCCAAGCATGAACATTAATAAAACCAAGTGGGAGTCCCCTCATTTACTGCATACTGGGGACTCCTGTAACAAATTTGGGGGTCATTCAAACCAAATCAATGGCATTCCACATTGCTGCTGTAGTACTAATGATTTGAAGCTGACATTGATATTTTAAATCTTAGTTCCACCAAAAAGGCTGCCACTTCTTATCTCATCTGAGGCTACAAAAAGATAACAAAATCTTAGTGGGAATATTTTATAATGAAAGTAAAGGGGAACAAGAACAAACATTTATGAATGCTTTGTTATGTCCCATCACATAGCACTGCATCAATTTATATTTTATTTTATCCTCAGCTCATCTAGTGAAACTGTGTTAAGTCAACTTTCTGTTGCTGGAACAAAATACTTGAGAAACTCAATTTAACAGTAGAAAAAGTTTATTTTAGTTCACAGATTAAGAGTATTGAGTATGGGTTCATGGTTGGTTGACTCGTTTTTTGGAGGGGTTTGTGGTAAGATGACATATCATGGCAGGAAACAAGTAGCAGAGCAAAACTGCTCACTTCATGGTGGCTGGGAAACAGAAAGAAGAAAGGACTGGATCCCAATATCACCTTCAAGGGCATGCTCCCAAAGACATATGTTTCTTCCACAGGCTCTACCTCCTAAAATTTACACCACCTCCCAATAGCATCACAGGTTGGTCCCCATGTCTTTAGCATATGGGCCTTTAGTTCACATTTAAGATCCAAACCATATTGGACACATCTTATAGAATAAGCTATCATGGTTCATTTTATTTTGGGTTCAGTGAGGCTTCCCTTATGGGAAAAGGGAAATGTGTGTCCACTTTCATGCTTAGTGTATATAGACACTCACCAAAACTCTCTGATGATGGAGACTCACAAAAAGCATTACGGTATATGCCATGGTTATTATCTAGACTCAGTTATTAGTGTAAGTTCCTGAAATGTGCAGGATTTGGGAAATTGAGGGGAACATTCACTTATGGGAAATTAAACTTGGAGTTTGATTTTCTAGTCAAATTATACTTATGATACTTTTTCTTGATATCAGGGATTAAACTCAGGGGCACTCAACCACTAAGCCACATCCCCAGCCCTATTATGTATTATTTAGAAAGAGGGTCTCACTGAGTTGCTGAGCATCTCACTTTTGCTGAGGCTGGCTTGTAACTTGAGATCCTCCTCCCTCAACCTCCCAAGCCGCTGGGATTATAGGCATGCACCACCTTGCCTGGCTATAATACTTTTGTCTTAAGGTTTGAATCACCTCTGACAAATGAAATGCAGTAGAACGAAATACAAGAAGAGCACATAGTCTCAAAATTTTAGAAGCTAAGGTGACTGTGGTCCTAGTTCCCTGAAAACAGAATCTAAATGAGGAAGAGTCAAGGGAAGGAGGTGAACTGCAATTTAGCCTCAGCCTGATCCTGTGGGGGTTTGGAGTGTGAACTGCACCAGAGTGGGTCCTACCTTGGGACTGGCCTCATTTATTCAAGTGTCAGTCAGTCACTGGCTATTGGTTGCCTCCATCTTGTGTGAGGGGGAGGTCCATTAATTTCCAAGGAAAAGTGTCTTCTATTTGACAGGTTTTCAAGAGAAGAAAGCAACTCTGAGCCCTTGACAGCTGTTCATGAAATAGTCATAGCTGTTGGGAGATGGGTCAGCCAGCCTGGTAAAGGCAAACCAAAATGGGAATCAGCAGCACCTATGTCCTCCATTAGCATATGTGACATTCATCATCCTCTAATGGGCAATACAAGATGTACTTGATGAGCTTCCTTGACGAACATATTATTTAAAGCAGACTTCAAAGATGAATGGGACTTCAACAGGCAAATATCTATTGGCAGCATTTCTTCCTTGCTCTTTTGATGTCAGATAGTAAATACTGCAGACACTGTACATGAAATTCTGGTATTTCCAACTCCTCTTGCATTAAAGGTTACCTGCTGCCCACTATAATCTTTTCCCTTTTTGGAGAGAATGAGATTGTATCTAAGAAGTAACTGTTTAGCTACAGGTCATGTCAATCATAGTTCTTGCATCTACACTTTACCATGTGATAAATTCTCACTGTGGGAAGTATGTAGCAGTGACAACTGGCATTCTCAAACCAAGGCTGTTAGAAGCAGGTATGCCTCCTCCATGATCTTTTTGATCATTTCCATCAACTGTCCTCTGTGAATGGAAGAGGCATAGGTGGAAAGAAACTAGGTGTCCCATTGCTTATGTAGAGAAGAATCATCTGCTGATTAGAACCTTAGACATAAACCATTATACATTCTACTGAATTAAAACTTCTAGTCACAGAAATGTCTCCATTACTAAGAAATTAACAATTTTTTTCCAGAGGTGATAACAAAGCAGTGCTTCATCTGATGCAATACAGTATTTCTCTTCTGGTGTTGTCTTGGATTTTGCTTCCTTTCATCTGTGCATTTCATATAGCTTTGCCATGGACTGGTCATGTTCTTAAAATAGAACTTTAAAGCTGTAAACAATTCTATTTCCCCCTTATAGTTGTTCAAATTTTGCAATAAAGAGAATGATGTCATCTGTAGTGTGTTATAAGACCTCATCTTCTCTGATACCCTACCAATTCCTCTTGCTAGCGTTTGGTTTAGCCAGATATGTGTGTATTTGTAAGGTAGTGCGGGACTTTCTTATATCAGGACAATGGTTTCTACGTTTTTACTACAGGTTTTCTGGAATGAAACAACATTGAGGGATTGGCATGGGGAAAGAGAGTGTCAAGCTCTGACATTTTGGCAAGATGCAGGACTTGCTATTTGTTGATCCTACTGAAAATGCATGTTCGTTTACAGATACGCATTGCATCTGTGATACTTCCAGGGGAAGGTGGAGCTCAGGGATTTGACTCGTTACCAATTTCACACTCAATATTGCACTAACTGTTAACATACAATGAACATAATAATTCAGTCATTCTTGATAAAGACTTTCAAATTTCCTTTCAAATAGGCAGATTTCTTCATTATTGTCAGAGAAAGGAATGTGACAAGTGAGATTGTCTTCAAAATTGAGTACAAGGTAAGTAAGATGCAGGTATGGAATCATTAAAAATAGTTCAGCATGACAATGACACATTCTGTATATTTACAAAGCTTGTGAGTGATGAAATGTTAATGTCAGCATGCTCATAGATTTTAGCTTTCAACAGTATATAATACCTAGAACAATAAATACAGATATTTGGATAAATGCTCACTCTAAAGAAACAACATTTAATGAAGGCGGCATCTGCTTTACAGGTTTAGTTGAGACAAAATTCAAAGCCAGGACATATCATATATGACATCTCATTTTATAGTCAATCCTCATTTGAATTTCATAGTTCATTCAGAAAGAAATAAGCAGAGAGACTGGCAATAAATCAAAGAAGTACCAGAAGCATGAAAAGTGTACATGGACCTCAGCTCAACAGATTCCTAATACCTCACATTATTTAAGATATTTCTATTTTAAATAATTCATAAGTTTACTTATAAATTATTATTACTAAGTACAAGTTATTGGGAAAAATCTGTCATTCTTTTAGGTTAGAAATACTCAGGCAAACTTACAAAATTTGAGTGAACTCTTCAGAAATTCGGGAAAAGAATTCTGTAACTGAAAGCAGACACTGTATTTTCTCTGTCTCATAAAAGATGATTTTATTATAATAATTTGCTTTCCACAAGGCACTGAAGTTTTGTCACAGCTTAACATCAACATGAATCATTAAAACCAGGTAATATTCCCCCATAGTCCACCCCAGCAGCTCACATCACTGTTCATTCAGACCTGCTTAACTTTGAAAAACATGTCTCTCAACACACAGCTTGTCCCAAAAAAAGTCTATTTGGGTAATCCATAGTGTCTGAGAAATGTGCCATGACCACTTTTTGACCCACTGACACAGCTATAGGCTTTACCATTTTGCTTACTACAATGCCCTAGATAGCATTTCAAATACAGAGTCACAACCTTTATTGTTTGCCAGATGGGCTGTGAAATGTACACTAATGTTAATAGGATTACACAAGTTTGTTTACTGTCTGAAAAATAATATGAGCATTATCCTCTATGTTTTTCTTCTCTCAATGAGTTTTCCTTTAGCAGGTATTAGGAAGCCTAATTTTTATAAGTAAATATCAGCTTTCAGCCTCACAGATGGCAAGTTCATTTAGGCACATACTTTAGTGATATTAATTGTGGAAAACCAGAAGAATTAGCCAGGTAAACTAAAGCACAAAGAACATATTCTAATACAGAACCATACATAGCAACTTGCAGCAAGTACATAAGTCATGCTAGAATTAAATATAGTGATTCAAATTAAGTCAATTCTGGGCCACTGAACCACACATATGTTATGAAGGTCAAACACAAGCATAAAGAATAAATGATGTGACTGCAGTACCACTGTCCTTCAAATCCTTTGTTGTTTCTCTTTGTATATAGCTATTCAGATGGGATCCTATCTCTTTACTAAATTTGACTTCCCACCAAAAAACAGAAGTTGAATTTAAGATTTGAGTTCAAGGAGCTTGTGAAGGAGTGGAAGATCATACAGTGAAGGAAGGGGAAGAGAGATGGGTAAGGAAGAAGGCCCATAAAGGGCATGTTGCAGAGTGGGACACTGATGGGAGCAACCAGGACTCAGTTTCACTGTGGATCTCATGGAAGGCTCTGTGGAGCAGGCCTCAGAACTTCCCCAATTAGAGGCACTTGTACCTCCTCATCAATTGAGTGCCACTCCTGGAATATCACATCCCTGTGTGCAGGATAAACATACCCAGTCTATCAAAGAGAGTTGCTAGTCACAAAGATGCAGCCATGCCCAGAATCTTCACAGAGGGCTCCAATGCAGTTCAAGAATTCACAGTCTCTGCAACTAGTGTCATTGCTCTGTCTACATCTTTGTCATGTTATGCCAGAATCAAGGCTTGAGATCTGAGAGAACCCAGTGGGAATGTGGTTCTGTCATGCACTTGTGGTGAATAAGATTTTAATGCTTACAGTTTTAGGCCATACAGTATTATCAGTTTGACCTCTTGGAGGCTAGAAATAGAACCACCATTTCCTTATGTAAAACAGATACAAAATTTACTGCAAGTATGAAATATGATAATGGATGCATGGAAATCATCTAAAATAATTATTTGTTTCTAAGAAACATATCACATAGTTTAGGATTGAATCCCATCCCATACTCCAGTTTCTGCTTTCCCCTTTCTTTACCAAAAATATCGATAGATAATGGAGAGTGAAACCAGATGGGGCTTATGTTCCCCAAGACTACCCTCAAGTCTGTCAATTTACTAGGACACACAGAACTCAAAAAGCTTTTATGCTCATATTTTGGTTTATTCAGGTGAAATAACTCATATTAAAATCAACAGAGGAAGACACAGAAACAAACCCACATAAACACAGTGATCTCATACTAGACAAAGGTGCCAAGAACATTCATTGGATAAAAGATATCCTCTTCAAATGGTTCCGGGAAAACTGGAAATACATATGTAACAAAATGAAATTAAACCCCTATTTCTCACCATGCACAAAACTCAACTCAAAGTGGATCAAATACTTAGGCACTAGAATAAAGACCCTGCACCAAAAAGAAGAAAAAGTCAGCCCAAATCTTCACCATGTTGGCTTAGGGACTCCGAAAGCACAAGATGTAAAACCAAGAATCAATAAATGGGATGAATTCAAACTAGAAAGCTTCATCTCAGCAAAAGAAACAATCAATAATGCAAAGAGAGAACCTACAGAAATGGAAGAAAATCTTTACCACATGACTTCAGATAGAGCATCAATCCCCAGAACTCAAAAATCTCAACACCAAGAATACAAATAACCCAATCAATAAATGATCTAAGGAACTGAATGGATACTTCAGAGAAGAAGAAATAAAATCAATCAACAAATATAATGTTCAACATTTCTAGCAATTAGAGATATGCAAATCAAAACTACTCTAAGATTTCATCTCACTCCAGTCAGAATGGCAATTATCAAGAATACAAGCAACAATTAATGTTGACAAGGATGTAGGGGAAGGTACACCCTTACATCGCTGGTGGAACTGCAAATTGGTGGAACCAGTATGTAAACTTGAAATGGAACCACAATTTGACACAGCTATCTCACTTCTCTACTTATACCCAAAGAACTTAAAATCAGCATACTACAGTGACACAGCGACATCAGTGTTTATAGGACCTCAGCTCAAAATAGCTAAATTATGGAACCACCCTAGGTGCCCTTCAACAGATGAATGGATAAAGAAAATGTGGTATGTATACACAATAGAATATTACTCAGCCTTAAAGGAGAATGAAATGATGGCATTTGCAGGTAAATTGATGGAGCTGGAGAATATCATGCTAAGCAAATTAAGCCAATCCCAAAAAACCAAAGGCCAAATGTTTTATCTGATATGCAGGTGGTAATTAACAATAAGTGGTGGTGGTTAGGGAAGACTAGAGGTAGTTTGTATTAGACAGAGGGGAGTGAAGAGAGGGGAGGTGGTATGGGGTATCGTAAGGATAGTAGAATGAATAAGAAATTATTACCTTATATGTATATATGACTACTCAACTGTTGTGATTCTACATCAAGTATAATTAGATGAATGAGAAGTTATACTTCATTTATATTGCCAAAATATATTCTACTGTCATGTATAATTATTAAAAAAATAAAAAATATATAACTCTTTAAAAAATCAGCAAAGGAAAAACACACATAGGACAGAGTTGGGGAAAAACCAGGCACAAGCAATGGTCCTCTTCTGGTGGATTCATGTGAACAGCACTTCACTCTCCCAACAATGATATGTAGTAACATATGCAAAGTATTGTCAACCAGAGGGGTTCATCCACACCTTGGTGTCCAGGAATTTTACTGAAGATCATACATATAGGCATGGAGCATCCACATGACTTAGTTTAACTACTCCAATAACCAACCCTCAAGAGGTCAGACTGATACAGTATAGCCCAAAGCTCTCAGAATGACAGGTAATATTTCAAGTGACCCAGAGAGTGATTGAGGGCCTTTAAAAAGTATCTTCAGTAAAAGAGGAAAAAACATTGGAGAATAAAACAAGCTTCCTTGTAAAAAAGCAGCAATGATATTGTTCACAATAAAGAGGAGTTTTGTTTGTGGAAAGAATCATAATTGTGTTTATTCAAGGATGCTCAATTTCTCAAGTTATACAGAAACACAGGTGTAAGATGGAAGGGCTTTAAGAATGGGATCTAACCAAAGAACTAAAGGCCAAATGTTTTCTCTGATATGCAGATATTAATTCACAGTGGGGCGGGGGATAGAGGTACTTTGGATTAGACAGAAGGGAGTGAAGGAAGGGGAAGGGACACAGGGGTAGAAATGATAGTAGAATGAATCAGACATTATGACCCTATGTGCATATATGATTACATGATCTGTGTAACTCTACATCATGTACAACCAGAAGAATGAGAAGTTCTATTCCATTTATGTGTGATGTGCCAAAATGCATTCTACTGTAATGTATAACTAATTAGAACAAATTTAAAAAAAAAAGAATGGATCTAACAACTTGTCAATAGGACAAATGTATAAAAATGCAAAAGATACAGTAGTTTCTAGGAAAAGCAATCAGCATGAGATTCAGTGTTTCTTCTCATTTGATTGTGTTAGTCTGAAAGGAAGCACCAGAGCTATGCTCTCCACTACAAGTACAATGTGATTCACAAACTGAGCCACAAATACAAAATATTCTACTAGCCATGTCTTTAAAAGCCAAAATGAACCAGATAAACTTGACTAAAATAATGTTTAATTTACCCTAATATGAACCAAATATGATCACATAATCAACATAGAATTATTAGTGAGATACTTTACATTCTTATTTAAATTCTAGGTCTGTGAAATTCCATGTGTTATTATCTGTATCACACCATAATTTCAGACAAGTCACATTTCCCATGGACGGTGACTTCTGCATTGCACAAAGCAACGCTGGAAAATAATCATTCCTTTCTCTAACAGCCAGTGAGTCTGTTTAGGGCCTTCTCTTGTATATATTTTACTAAACACTGCTTAAATTTGGGTAGGGCACAGACTGTAAAATCTCTAGTTATCCTATTTGGTGTTATCATTCTTTTTTCCTGAACAATATTTTCTAAACTTCTTATCAAATTCTCTCACATATAATTTCTTGCACATGTAGCATCATATTAAATATTTTAATGATAGATTATTAGCCCTAAATAAAATAACAAAAAATGGGTTTGGAGAATTTTGGCAGGCTGCTCAGAGTCTCAGGGGTCAGAACAGGCCAAAAGGTCAAAGTTTCAATCTGTTTCTCAGCTGAACTTCTCAGCTGCATCACCCCAAATAAAATGGGGGTGAAAAGAGTAATGGCGTATAGCCAAAGTGAACCCTGGGACATAAAATGACACAGAAAGTCTTGGCAGTAAAGGGGCAGAGCTATAAGCCTATCAGAGCTCTCTTTTCAAACAGGAAAATAATGAAATCTCTTTGAAAGATTTGCAATTCCATTAGGGCCTTAGATCTTATAATAAGATATAAGGCCACCGCCTTAGACTGGTGAAGAAAGAAACTATTATTTACAAACACATTTTGATTCATGAAGTCACATTTCATATTAATTCCTGGGAACTTCAACCAAGTCTACAATCATTTGGGGAAATGCTACATTGGAACCCAAAGCATCTTCTGAATTGGCCCAGTGTTTTCAGATATCATGAAATTTTTGTTCACTGTTCAACAACCTGCAGTTCTGAGGCAAACTCCTGAAGCAAGTTACTTGGTCACAGACTTTGAACACTGCAAAGTACAAGCACTTGTTTTATATCTTCATCAGCCAAGAAATAATAACTCAATTTCCCACTAATTTACCCCCTAGTCTATTGGTATTAATCACTCCTCAGTTCATTTTAATGACTTCATTATTTTAATCAATTTGACTAAGTGTAGCACTTCAGATAGTTATTGGTATGTTATATGGTTGCAACCCAGCATCAAAAGTTCACTTGAGAAATAATGATATGCCAAAAGGACAGGTTAATGGAAAGAGTAATTCTTCAGCCTTTTCTATCACTGATTCTTTATCTTTCCTACACATTGGAATCATCTGAGAAACTTGAAAATCACCTGGGCTCTCAACAGAGATCTCAGTATAATTGATACAGGATGTGGTATAGGCATGAGAATCTTCAAAGTTTACTCTAATTTTAGTGTACAGCCAGAGTTGAGAATCACTGCTCTGTAGTCTCCAAATATGATCCTTTAATTAAGTTAGCAGTATAAACCTAAGCAAAGTAAATGGACATTTCCTAAGATTTATGTAAAAATACCTTTAGAGAATAAAGGCAATATTATGCCATCAGTTTTACTAAAAAGTAAATGTAAACATACAGTCAAACAATATTTATGCTATGAATATTTAGTAATACATTGAAGATATAACATCTCTGATACACTCTTCCATAGGTTGAGTCCCAGGGAAACATATGGTTTTGTCCCAAACACTTGATTTTGTTAATCATATGAGATAAGATGAACTTTCCACTCCAGGTACCTGACATGTCTATCTATACCTTTGATTCCAGTAATTTTTTCTTTTAGTAAATATTATCTTTGCCATATGGATGGAATGTAATAAAGAATGGCAACCCACTTACTGTAAATATAGTCTGTTAACTTTACTATCCATCCCCCAAACTTTTACTGTGACCATGTCTTTGCTGCATTTCCTCCATGCACAAAGGTTGCAAGGAAATGTTGGAATATTTTGGAAGATGGAATCCAGTCGCACTCCTTAGTCTTTAGCTTGCCATTGTTTGAATCATTTTCTCTTTACCTCTCACACTGTTTAGCAATCCCGGATTTCATTTTTCTCCCTCATAAACATCCTACACACCAAACTTCACCTCCAAGTTGGCTGATTCACAGTTGGAATGTATCTGAGATACACTCATGCTGGTGTAAATATTCTATCAGTTTTACAGATTAGTAAATTAACTGTGAGATTAATTTATCTACATAAGGTCCTATTGTGCATAAATGAGAGAACCAGCATTTGAACCCAGAAAGTGACTCCAGAACCTACAGCCTTGAAAGTATAATTACCAAACTCAAACCACCAGATGGAGGATTGTCAGATAATTTTAAAGTAAGGATTGGTATTTTGATCCTTGCCACTAGAAAACCTTGGGATAGCTTTTGGGATCCATGTCTGTAGAAAGGTGAAGAAAAAGCAGGATTACACAGAAAGAGAAACTGAACTACAATGAAGTTCCACCAGAGGTCTCTGCCCTTGGAGATCTCAGGTTCTAAAGTGATCGATCATTTAGCTGGGGTGATGGGCCCGGGTTTTACACTCCTATAGTGATCAGTCGCTGGATAGAGGCTGTTCTGGGAGAAGATATGACTTTGGAGGAGATACCTGAAAGCTGTCTTCTGCAGCTTCCTTGCAACTGAAAAATAAGTTCTCCACTTCCAAAGGGAGACCTTAAGGAACATCATGGCATTCATGCCAGGGTTATTCCAAGATGACCTCAACTCAAAGATTAACTAGAGATGCTTTCTCCCAAAGACTACTGGGCAGGCTCAATAAAGTCAATCCAGGTAAAATCCACTCTTAACAAGATACATCATTCCACAGTTAGTTTGTGAGTTTGGCAACAGTGATTAGAAGTGCCTCGTCACATCTGGGGCTAGAGTAATACCTGGGGCTGAGTAATACCTCCAGGCTGATGGGCCCTCCTGAAACATCTGCTACTGAAGCAGAGTCCCCGTATTTATTAGTGATCTATCTACTCCCTCAATAATATCTAAGTATTCAAATAAATAAATTATTTAAATGGACATTAAAAATTTAAATATATGCATTTTACCAAACATTTAAGGAAAAAAGTACACCAATACTCTATAATCTCTTTCAGAAGATACAAAAATAAAAAATACCCTAATTTATTCTGTGAGGATAACAGTACCCTAATACTAAAATCAGAAAAAGGCATGAGAAAACTATAGATCTATCTATCTTATGAACCTAGATGCAAAAATCTCCAACAAAACATTAAGTCAGATCCAACAATGTTTAAAGAGAAAACTTATACAACATGACCAAGTGAAATTTATCTCTTTATGCAAGTTGGTTCAACATTGAAAGGTCAATTAATGTAATCTATCATGTTAACAAGCTAAAAAAGAAAAATCACATATTTTATCAATACATTCAAAAAAGCACATGACAAAATCTAATACCCATTTGATTCATGATAAAAACTCTCAGTAAATTAAGATAAAAAGGGAGCTTCCTCAATTTGATAGAGAATATCTACAAAATAAACTGTAGGTGACATTGTACTTGATGAGAAACCAATTAGACTGGGTAATAAATTGACCCAGTGTATGTATCGCAGGTTCAGTTTCAAGGTTCGTTGTCCCTGCTCCCCCAACTCCCTGTTGTAAATATGGCAAGTAGGAAGTTATCCTTCTACCTGAAATTGTAGTTTAAATGCAAAACACAATTTTACTTATTTATTTTTCTTGTTGTCCAGAAATCTTTTAAATATCTGTATCTTTTATTTTCTATTGGGAATAACAGTTTCGTCTAATATTTTATAAATGGGCATTTCAATTTTGGAAAATGTGACTCTGGGAGACCTGGAAGAACACATTCCAGCAGACATGGTCTTTTGTAGTTTTTGAATGAAATTAGATTATGTGTTGCTGTTCATTGCTTCTGGACACAAGAGCACACAGAAACCCAGTTCTTTACACAAAAACCCCATTTCAGGTAGGTTTTTCAATGATGGGGTGGGGCAAGCATGAGGTCATGGGGCAGCTGGGTAGTCCAATGAGCAGGATGATTCTAACCACCAGGGAAGTTATCCAATGGAGATGGTGTGTAGAGTCATTGCTACTGTACTTAGAATTGTGTCATCTGGGCAGGTTGTGATTAAGCCAGATACATTGACAAGGAAATGAAGACTATAGGTTAAAAGGTTCATTTTAAATTTTATAATAATATTTAAAATCTTCAGTAGACACTTATTCTCTTTCAAGGAAATACTGGATGCCTGTCCATGGGAAAGTGGTCAGCAGATGACCTTCAGCTCTCAGCACCTTCATAGGTTGTCTCAGCTGCACAGAGTTGCCCTGTCCCAGGTCACAGCTCTTCCTGGGGCAGAAGGAATGAAATCATTAATCATTGTGGCATTATCAAGGCCATCTTAGCCTAATTTGATGCAACTCTCAAGGGCCTCTCTATCTCCAGAGCTCCCTGTTGGGCTGGCCAAGGTTGACATTGAGACTATATAAGTGTTTCTCCCTTCTACCCCTGCTTCCTTTTCTCCCTAATCACAGTGTTTGCTTCTTGCAAGACCTAAGCTATGACCAAAGATAAGATGATACAGTCCTCAGAAATGGCCAATTTCCTCTTGGCCACTTTCCACTAATGCCAGAAGCCCTTATTAACAGTACAGTGCTCCCCCCACCTTATTCATGGATAACACATATCAAGACCCCAGTGAATGCCTGAAACTATAGATAGTACCAAACCATATGCACACTATATTTTTTTCCTGCACACACATACCATGATGAATTTTAAAATATATATATTAGACACCGTAATAGATGAACAATAAATAATAATTAGATCATTTAAAACAATAAACTTGTAAAAATTACATAAATGTGGTCTCTCTCATTATCAAGTATCTTATTGTCTTATGCTCACTTTTCTTGTGATGATATGAAATGATATGAATCTTGAGAAGAGAAGAAGTGATATGAATGAAGTAGACTTTGTGGTGTAGCAATAGGCTGCTATCAGACTTCTGATGATATATAAGAAGGAGGATCATTTTCTAGATCATCAATTGATGACTGCTGGATAGGTAGTATACACAGCACAGATACTCTGGTGTGACTCACAACCCAGGTGGATGGACCACAAACGCAAGAGATTTCATCATGATACTCAAAACTATGGCAATTTAAAATTTATTGTTTCTGAAATCCTCCATTTAATATTTTCAGACTGTGGTTGATCATAGGCAGCTGAAACCATGGAACACAAAACCTCAGGTAAAAGGGAGACTACTATACATGTTGGTAAAACTAACTCCATTTATCATCCCATCCTTGGACCATTGTGACAGTGAGTACTCCCTAAAGTGAAGATGCAATAGATATGCCTGTCACTTTCAGCCTTTGTGGCACATTCCTCCTACTGCAATGATAAGGAACAAGCTCACTTCTGCATCCAAAGCAACATTTTGTCACACCTGTCATACAGGATCATTCTAAATGTTCCCATATCCTTTAAATCTTCCTCAGAGACTTAGATTTGGAAATAATTCAGCATATTAGAAGTTATTTTCTGATTCTCCTGATGTTCCAAATCTTTCATGCTACATTGATGTGCATTAAAAAGAATAACTTTCTACCATAGAGAGTAGTAATACTGACATTCTTAACACATTTAGCATGAATGCCTTGGACGGTATTAGCTATTTTAGCAGTCACATCAAAATATTTACTCAGAGTGAGCTCCTTATATTGTAAACATAAAGGAAAACATTAGTAAGTGTGACTACATGAAATTTGAAAATTGTTTATCCAGACTCTATCAAAAAGTAAAAGAGAAAGCATCAAAAATGGGACCAGAAAGGGACAAAATATAGATTGTACCTACCATATATTTTAAAACCCTGCAAATCAGAAAGCAAACTAGAAACATGTATGAATAACTTCAGCAGGCATTTCACAAAAGATTAAATCCGAAAGTCAATAGTAGATAAAAAATAGTTCACCTTCATTAGTGGTCATAGAAATGAAAATTAAAATCCCACACTGAGATACCACCATATAACCACTAGATCAGTTAAAATTAAAAATAGAGAATATTTTGTGTTGACGATGTTGAGCAACAAGAATGCTCATGTGTTGCTATCATGCATGGCCTAGTCATTAAGAGAGCTGCTGAACAATATACATCCTATGATCAAGTAGTTCCACTACTAGATACTTATCCAACAGAAGTGCACATATACACTCATCAAAAGACATATAGAAAAATACTTATAGAAACACCATTCATCCTTTATCAATTGAGGGATCAAATGAAAGCAGCAATAATCCTGTTTTCTTAGGTTGTTAATGTGCAGACATGGAATTAACCTCCATCTAGCCACTCTCAAAATGTAATGCTTTCATGTCAAAATACCAGCCCGGAGATGGTGATAACAGAGTGCAGGTCTTCAACAGAGAGGGCCAAGCAGGGGTGGTGGGGAAAAGAAAGGAAGCTCACATGTATTGTGTGTAACTCAGTCCCTGTACTTGGGGGACATTTGGGGACTTTAGAGATGACTTCATTCTAGGTAACCATAGGAGCCCTGGTCACCAGACACAAATGGAAACTCTTACATTCAAACCTAGAAGGCCATACTCCAAAACATATCTTCTGACCCTTTATCACCTCCTTTTCCCAAAGTACACCTTGCAAGAAAATTGAATCCACTGGATTCACATGGAAAGCCTCTTCAAGGTGAACAGACCCCCAACACTCCATAAGGCACTCTTGGGAGCCTCTGAGTGGTCAGTGGCTCTGCTGGCAAGTTTCCTGAGTCAAGCAATGTGTGACCAATTGCCTCCTAGCCTCCCACCTCCTTTGTGCCCCCAGTTCCTCCCCTGAGAGCTGCCATGTGTCCTTGAGGGAGTCACCAACATGGGTCACCCTTGGCTATGCCTTAACTGTCTTCCAGACTGACTCCAAACCCATAGACTCCTGGCTTTGTGCTTAAAATTCCACCTCCTCTTTCTAGTAGCTGAGTGACTGTGGGAAGGTCATCCAACTATCCCTTCAACTCAGCCCATGACTCCACCCTCCCCCTAGCTGCCCAAGCCTGTAAGGCAGCCTTCAAGTCTTCTTTTCCCTTTATCTCCAGATCCATTTCCCATCTAGCCAACATCTCAAGCACTATTTAGATTCATTCTCTTCCCTCTGTCCCCTATGCCACCAGTGGTCACTGCCTCTGTCCTCTTCTTTTGTCTTACTGCTGCTATCCAGGCAGGCTCCACCCCTTCTCAAGGCAGACAGTGAGTCTTTTAAATATGCAAATCCATGTGTCATGCCTCTCCCAGTCAAAACCTTTTGTTGGCTTACATTGCTCTAAAGTAATGCATGGGCCACAGCAGTGAATGATGTCCACTCTGGAGTTGGGTTTCCTACCTATTTTGTGACTGTGGCTAACTGGTCCACCTCTCTCTACTTCTGGTTTCTGAACTGTACCTACAGAGTAAGGTTGTTGCAAATATTAATCATATTAACAAGTAAGAACTCTTAGGAAAGACATCTAGTGGAGTGCAAAGGTTCAATGCATATTAGTTCATCAACATCTTCATCATAAGCATCACTAATGGCATTATTTGAATAAAGTACAGAATTCATAATAGGGCACACATCTATTTCTTTGCCTAACCCTCTGTCCCTGTGCCTTATTGTTTATGCTTCAGTCACTCTGAACTTTGAACACCACAATGATTAATGCAGAAAGTTGTTCCTCACACTGATGCTTAAAATAAAGATTTTTTAAAGCGAAACACCCATCAGCTAAAAATGATTAGGTATAATTGTGGTATAATCAAATATATCAGAAGCATTTTGAATTATGAGTCATGAATATTTAATAATATGAGAAAATGCTCATGAAATGACAGTGTATGAAAAATAATTCAAAATTTTATCTACAGTATTATCTCAACCTGAATGAAATATATCACAACATTTAACAGCAGCTATCTCTGCACCTTTAGAAGTTGGACAATATATTTTTCTTTATTATTTGTTAAGTTTTTACATTTTATACAGTCAGCTCTGATGCCTTTCATAATGATGCGGCAAGATACTAAAAGAGAAAGGAAAGAGAAGAAAAAATCTCATCTTTTTGTTTCAAACTGAAATATTCTAGTTTTAAATGTTAATTTAATTCAAACTCATTCCAACCCTCAAAACACACCCATTATTCCCACCACATTCCCCTTCATCTGTCCATAAAAACAATATTTTCCCATCTGGTATTAAACAATTGAACTGAAATGTTCATGAAAAACCAATTCCCATAAAAGGCCACGTTAATTTGTTAGGCTCCTGTCTCAGGATAAGGAAAATCTTGAAATTAGAATAAACAATTACAATCTGCTCCACTTTAGAACAAAATGCAAAACAGATTTGGTGACAGGGGTTATATGCATATTAAATTTTGAAAAAGAGAGACAAAGAAATCATATGCTTTTATTCCAGAGTTTTGGAGTGCAATCCCTATAGCTAACTTAGAAATGATTGCCTGGTCAACATGCCATCTCTCTCAGGAACTCAGATATCCCATAATCTGTCATTTGGTGATTGTGGTAGGATATGGTGTATGCGTGTGTGCGTGTGTGTGTCTGTATGTTTGTGTGAGTGTGTGTGTGTTGGGTTGACCAGATATTTTGATGTACACAGACTTCATCTCTGTCCCTGAGATGCTGGGTTGATTAGATGTCTGAAAAATGTGCATGTGGGTTCAGGAAATTGTGTGTGTGTGTGTGTGTGTGCACTTATTGAAATGCAGACAGAATGAAAAGGCAAACTGCACAATAACCAAGTCAAAACTCTGCCCCACTAAGTTACAACTTCCTTCCAAGCTGCTTCCTTGGTGGGCACAGTGCGTTCCCATATCCATTGGAATAATGGGGAGGGAGGAGCAAGTGAGAGTCATTGGGGGTTTGTCAAGATATATATTCTAGTGCCTCATCCTTTCTACAAAAAGCTTTTAAATGAAAAAGCTTTGCCCCTTAGGCAAAAAAAAAAAAAAAAAAAAAAACAAAGAACCAATCTTCTTGGGGAAAATCAGAGAACCTCATACTGAAGCCTAATGTATCATTATGAACACCTAATGAATGAAAGTATTATTCACATTTTCCTGCAATTTTTGTGCTTGGTTAGGAAGCATTCCAAGAGGAGGGGCTGAGAGAGGCAAGTGCTTTGGCTGGCAATCTTACTTTGACATTACAAATAACCCTATTTCTGATGGCATTATAGAGTCCATATATTTCCCTCTAGTTGTGTGAATAAAAAAATGGCATTTTCTCAGTCTATGCTCTCTGTCCATGATTTACACCTTACTATCCTTGAGGGTCTGTGTGCTTTTAAGCAAAATAGCTAATTTTCCACAGTAGTGGAGGAGAGGGAAATTGGCTTTGTCTTCAACCACTCCATGACAATTTTTCTGTTAGTCCTCAGAAAGGCAGAATGTGAAGAGAAATACCGCATGCATGCACACATCATTAATAGCTCAAATTCTCCAGAATTCTTACCGCCAACCCATGCCTGTACTTCACTTGTATTTGTTTAATCCGCCTTCATGACCAGTGGATGAGGCAGGTGCTCCTGACAACAGGCTTCTGTTTTCCTGTCCTTTTTCTAAGAGAGGAGGTTTTCACATTCTGTGACTGGTAAATGTTCCAGTTCACAGCACCTTTAGCAAGGATGTAATGGAAACAGGCAGCCATTTTACAACTTTCTCCAGCTTAATGATCCTGACCCTCCAGGACATGAGTGTTATTAGTTATAAAAGAGAAATACCATCACTTCATTTTGGCACAGGATGTGAGCTTAAGAGCCATGAAGCACTCATTCATTTAGTACTCACTAACTCCACCTTAGGTAGCAGAAAGATGCTGGAAACCAAGGGGACAGTGAAAAAGGCATAGCTCCTGTTCTCAGCATGCCCAGTCTGGTGCAAGACAAAGTGGCGGAGCAAATGGACTGGGGTTAGTTCTTTGACGTTAGCACCATTTTGCAGCCACTTGAGACACTGAAGTGCCAAAAGGCAGAATAACTTCAGACCTACCTAGAAATATTTCCTCAGTGAGATGCCCCTCGAAAACAAAACACAATGTAAAACTTACAGAAATTAACCAGGCTTCTGTCAGGTTTGTTAAGGTAACAAGCATGCCTGCAAGAACCCAGCATGCTTTTGCAGCATTACGGGAATGATCAAAGACTGTCATGTCAACAAATAACTGCTCCTGTCAATCAATAGCTTATCTTTTAGCAATATAAACTTGCAGGGCTAGCCAACTATCAGCAAGTCCGAAATGTGAGGAAGATTGCTAAAACAAGAGCCAGTCAGGAAGAGAGAAAAAAAATTAAGTACTCAGCAAAACTAAACTCTTCAGGACCTTCTCAGACCCTCTCCACCTTCAAGTGCTGGATATTCTAAATGGAGCTCTACTGGCATTCCGGGTCAGGCAGTTCTCCTTGTGGGGCCATCCCATGCATTGCAGGATGCCTACCAGCTTCTGCCTCCTGGGTCCCCCAGATGCCAGTAGCATCTCCCCACTCCAACTCATCTTGACAAACTGTGATGACTCCAGATATTGTCAAATGTCCCCTGGGGAGCAGGGGGAGGGAGGGTATCATCATCCTCAGTCACTGCTCTAAAGATAAAAGTTCCTATCCTGTTCAAAGGAATTAAACATCAGCCTGGGGTCCAATCCAGCCTGGCCTGGCCCCTGCAAACACAGTGTTTTTTCAAATCAGGAATTATGAAGGAAATCTCAAAGGCCCCGTTCCTTCATTCTTTCACTTGCACACTTGATCAGCAGATATGGACAGACGGATATCGGCAGTGTTCAGGCACAGCCTAAATACTGAAGCAAATGCCTCTGGGGAGCTGAGCCAAGAATCAAAGCTGTTGGGACCACTTAGGTTTTCACCTTGGCCCCTAAAGGGGGCATGATATGTGCATCCTAAATAACAGGCCTCTGAATGGTACCTTCAAAATTATTGCCACAATCATAGCTCAGAGGTAGAGTTCAGTTAGCATGCATGAGGCTCTGGGTACAAGCCCAGCAGCAGAAAAAAATTATAGAGACAGATGTGGTGGTGCATGCCTATGTCCCAGCAACTCTGGAAGTTGAGGCAGAAGGATCGCTGGAACTCAGGAGATTGAGGCCAGTTTGGGCCACCCAACAAGACCCTACCTCATTGGTGTGATCATTTTCTTATGATATATATTTATTAAATCATTTTTTAACTTAATCTCACAAGGAGGCTACCTTCTAATCCTTATAGAAACTGTACACATACATAGATAAAAATCCAGCATCACCTTCATAAATAAAAGGTATCCTTGGACAAGGAAAACAGAGAAAGTCAAAGAAACTCTGATATTTCAGCTATAGGATGTTGGTGGCAGACTCTAAGCAGGGTCCTCTTCTGTGCACAGGTAGAGAAGAGGAAGAGCCACAGAGGTGATAAAGACACATAGGACCAGCAGGAGACATCCTGTGTGCCCTGGGAAGTGAGAGAGACCTGCAGAGGGGACAATGCTCTCACCTAGTGACTAGGACACCCACATCCTTGGACCATCTTGAAAGATCCACCCCACTGCTATGCACTGCCACCTTTAGGAAGCAGAGGAAATGCTGCGACAATATTGTTTCTTACTTTATTTTTTTACCACTGAGCCACATCCCCAGATCATTTTTATATTTTTTTTATTTTGAGACTGTCTGGCTAAGTTGCTTAGGGGCCTCACTAAGTTGCTGAGGCTGGCTTCAAACTCAAGATTCTCCTGCCTCAGCATCCCGAGCCTCTGGGACTACAGGCATGTGCCACCCCACCTGTCCCATATTATTTATTAATGCTTGTTTCAAGGATGAGCTATGCAAACACATGGAAATGATATCACCATTCTGAACCTGAGTTTCTCATCCATAGAATGAAAATATCGTAGCTGATCCTCTAAGTTGTCTTGAGATGTTAGCAATACATTCAACCTCACTTTTTATTTTGTTGCCAGGGGGTAGCAGGGATTGAACTCAGGGGCACTTAACCGCTGAGACACCTCCCAGCCCTATTTTGTATTTTATTTAGAGGCAGGATCTCACTGAGTTGCTTAGGGCCTTCCTATATTGCTGAGGCTGTTTTTGAACTGGTGATCCTCCTGCCTCAGCCTCCCATGCTGCTGGGATGACAGACATGTGCCACCCCACCTGGCTCAACCTCATTTTGATTTCAAAGTTTTCTTTGTGACTGACATATTAGCAAAAAGAAGTCCCTTGAGAGTCTTTGGAGATAGCCTTTTATCACTCTTCAGAAGGACCAAAGCAAAACAATACAAAATGAAGCAAAATCTGATGAATGAGTTAGATGGTCTCAGGTGCTCATTCAGCCCCTCTAGGCCTCAGGTTCTTTGAATCAGACATAAGAATCAGAGACGCTCTCCTCGCACCCAGGCTACATCATCACTGGGATAAAGCAGGTTTTTTGTAACCTGCAAGGTAAGGGCTGACTGTATCTGGGCTGTTTTCAGAGCTCTGAGGAAGCAGCTTCTGCTTTCACAGGTGGGCAAAGGGGCAGCGAGGGATGGAAGACTTGGGTTGCTGCTGAGTGGGATGCCATCAGGGAGCTGTGGGAAGTAGGGCCAGAGTTTGCAAATGAATGGGGTAAAAGTTCTGTGAGGAGACCCAGAAGGGAAGGGAGAGACCAGGAATTGGAAGAGAGGGAGAAGAAATGGAAGAAGAGGTCAAGAGCAAGGAAGGGGTGACTTTGAAAATTGCCCTCTGTCATGAGGATCCTTGGCCAGGGATGAGCTTTTGAGGTTCAACTTTGTTTATTCTTGGCAAAATGCAACCACCTGTTTCTAAAAGAAAAGCCTTTAAAAAGTCTCATAAAATCTGCTCAGTAAGCTCTCTGGACATCAAATGCCTCATAAAAAGAAAATTTTGATGAGTTAAGTGTAAATAAATCAGAAACATACATATTTGATTTTACCTAATCTTCCATTGGATTTACAAATGAAGGGAAGCTGCTGAAGTCCAAAATCTTCAGGGACTTTGCAGATCCCCAAAGACTTAAAAAGCCATGGAAAGGCCAGGCAGATCCTCCATGGAATTCCATCTTGCCCTCCTGAACTGCAGTCTCCAGGGGAGGTCGCTGCCCAGGGTGCATCCTGGGCTAGAAAGGAGAGTGGGTAAGCATGGGTTTTCTATGTGCCAGGACCCTTGCCCCAATTGCCACAGCTACTGTTCGCATGAGGAGACATGCATGATGACCATTTGTGTCATGTGAGATGGGGACACAGAGAAGAGCAATAGCAAAGCAGGCTGCAAGTTCTAGCTCCCCACCCCCAGGAGCAGCTAGCTTGGTGAACCTGGCCATATTAGTGATGTCATGTCCCTTGGCCTTGGTGGGCACATATGGAAATTAGGGCAAAGGCGCATCTAGGTAGCTCTCTCCTCCACTGCCTGGTGGTGATCAATATGGTACAAAAACCCTTTGGATGGGGGCTCCTGTCATCCTCCTTTAAAGTCCAAAATCTGAGCACAGGGAAGAATCCAGAGACAGAGCAGCAGACCCTCAACCTTCACTTCAAGCCGGTGTTTCCCTAGACAAAGGTCTTTTCACTACACACTGCCACTCCCCCCAAAGGGTCTCCACAGAACTGATTGGACTCTGGAGTCCTGGAATTGTCCTCCCAGAAAGGTTGGAACTGGGGCCTCCCTCCAATCCATGTGGGTGGCCTGAGGTCAGCTAGGAGGGGCCCTTCTCCAGGTTCCCCAGGGGGCTCTCTGGTGCCAAGGACAGAATGAGCACACAGCCTTGCATGGAGGTGTCAAGGGGTGTCCCAGGTGCCAAAGTTCTTGGTCTCCTTGTGTGACTGGCTCATGGGATGACAGAGAAGATGAAAGAAGGAGAGGAATTTGGAATCCTGCTTCTGTTCCCATTCACTGTCTCTCCCACTGGTGCTGTGTCATATGACTGTAAAAAGAGGTGAAGCAAAGTCTAAAATGAAAATAAAACAAAAATGTAGCACATGGTACGTAAATTAACCAGGTAGATAACACCCAGCAGGTCATGAACGACTTCACACATGGTTTTATCAAAGGGGTTATTACAGCACAGGAAGACCAACACAGATTGTTTCCACATGAGAGAGAGTGGTGTAAGTGATTAAAAGGGCAGATGGTAGGGAATGTGCTCATCACAGAGACTGCTTGCATCCTAGAATAAAAGTTTTCTCAAACGAGGGCAGCCCATCTCTTTCCAGTGTGCTGAGAGAGGGAAGTCTTCTGAACTTCCTTGTGACTGTAGCCCAGCTTCTCTGTTAGAAATTCCATAGACATGTGGGGCACAGTGGTGCAGCCCATAATCCCAGTGACACAGGAGACGGAGGCAGCAGGATTGCAAGTTCAAAGCTAGCCTCTGCAACTAAGTGAAGCCCTCTGAAACTTAGTGAGACCGAATCTCAAAATTAAAAATCAGGAGGGGGCTGGGGATGTGGCTCAGTGGCAAAGCACCTTTGGGTTCAATCCCTGTCACCTAAAGAAAAAGAAAGAAAGACATTCCCTGGACTCACTTGAGCATCCCCCTTTTATCCCCTGACTGCTTTGTCCAAAAATGATCTGGACAGTTCTTGGCATGTAACTTCTTCACCACAAAACTCACAGACAAAATACTATGGGGGCTGAGCAACCTGGAAGCAGAATCAGTCCAAAGGTGTACAAACCCATTAACAATGGGTCATGAATGACCTTCTCCCAAGAAGGCAGACATTGATCAATCAGCACAGGAGAAGATGCTCAGCATCCTTTAGTCCAGGGGCGGAAAGGCACTACTTCACACCCCATGAGATGGGCATAGCCAGGAAAACAAAGAACACTCAGGGTTGGTGAGGACATGGAAAAACTGGAAGCTTGGTACACGGGCGGCAGGAAGGACAGTGGGGCAGTCACCAAGGAAAACAAGTTGGACCTCCAAAAGTTAAATGGGCAACCACCAATCAGCCAGCAATTTCACTCCAAGGCACATACCCAAAAGAATTAAAAATGGATTCTCCAACAAGTACCTGAATCTGAATGCTAGATTATCCATGCATACTACAGCATGGGTGAATCCCAAAAACATTACACCCAGTGAAAAACCTGGACACACGATACTACAGGTTGTGCAATTCCATGAAATCGCCTCCATGGGCATCCAAAGAGACACAGCCGATTCCTGATTCCCAGGGATTAGAGGGGAGAGAAATCAGAGAAATTACTTGCATGGGCAGGTCTCCCTCTTGGGTGATGCAAAAGATTCTCCAGGGTCAATGGTGTTTGCACAACCCTGGAGTGTGCTCAGCACTATTGAATTGTCTACTTTAAAAGGGTTCCTTTTATGTTACATTAATTTCCCTCAATCATCAAAATAAATAAAAGCTGACCTCCACCTGCCAGAACAAAGGACACTAAGCCTTGGACTCCAGCTCTATACCTACACCTGTAGTCTCCCTGAAGTTGGCCTCCCAGGCCCTGTCATTCTGGTCTTGAAACTGCTGAATGGCCCCCCAGAGTGAATCACCAAACCTGCTCATTCTTGGAAGCATTTTTGATAGGATGTGGCTGCAGGTGACCTGGATCTTTACAAATATTTTTTTCATATATCTTTATCTTCATTTCCCTGTAGAAAAAAATAATTCAATTTCTATAAAATGGAGTAACAAGGATTTCTTAAGATACTTAAGTGCAGTTATCTATAAAGATAATTTCTTGTTTCTGTTAAGTATTATTATGTAGAGAATCTAGTCTTAAATTAGGGTTTTTCCAACTCTGATTAAACAAAAACTGATTTTTTAGAGTATTATACTACAGTACAGATTCTGATTTTTTCTTTATGTATTCATATCTTCCAAGTATACAAGACTTTAGAGTCTAAGGTTAGGAAGAACATTTCTGCTAGCTGATGTTCTTCAAACTAAGGTTTAACGTAAAGGTTTGGGATTATAAAAATTATGTTTCTTGATTCAAAGCTATTATACAAATTAAACCTGTTTTACTCTGGTTAATTTTATTTTGCATTTTCCTTATAAATTTAAAGATTATCTGTTGGTGCCTTACAAAAGTACAACTTCTAGTATAACATCCTGAGTTTATTTAAGGTAATAGGCCTCATCTGATGAGGCTCAACCTGCTTCCCAGGAACATGTCAAAGCCAACCTCCTCCTGCACTCACAATTCGAGTTCCTGAAACCCCAAAAAGGAAAAGGCACCTATGATGACCTCAAGGCTCCTTCTGTATATGCTCCTCTTCAGCCTCAACCACCAGGATCCTACAAGAGTAAGAGACACTGTATTCTCTCTGTATGCTCTCCAGGATCTCAGAAGTGGGTTAGGTCCTTCTACATGGCCCCCTTTCAGCAGGAGAGAGCCAGATAGGACGCTGATGCCCCTATTCCTTGCCCCATTTCAGAGTCCACATTGAAGGATATGGAAAATAACAACCCCCCAAGGAGAAAAGGAGAGTAATGTGCTCTAAACTGGTTGCAATTTTCCTCATGTATAACCATTCCACTGATGGTCCAAGGTTCCTTCAGCATTAACCAAGACATTTCCTGCTGGGACTCAGTCCCTCTGAACCACACAAAACTCAGACCCTTAATGTAGCCAGTTGCCATTTTCCCTCCTGAAAATGTGCCCCTCCACTGCTTAAAAAAGAATGACTGAACCATTGAAAAAAAATAAAATAATTCATTTGTCAATTGAAGGGCATCTATGTTGGTTTCACAATCTAGCTATTATGAATTGAGCTGCTATGAACATTGATGTGGTTGCATCACTGTAGTATGCTGATTTTAAGTCCTTTGAGTATAGGCCAAGGAGTGGGATATCAGTAGGTGTTGGCAAGGATGTGGGGAAAAAGTACACTCATACATTGCTGATGGGGTTGCAAATTAGTGCAGCCACTCCAAGAGGGTATAATTAACATTTGTAGAATGCTCTTCCCAACAACAGCAGAAGACTGGCTCTTATCATCTGTCATGGAACATTACTGAGATAAACCATAACCTCAGACAGAAAACAACAAACTTCAACAAATGTAAAACAATTCAAAATCATAAAGAATATGCTTTCTAATCATAATGAAATTAAACTGGAAATAAAGATAAGAGGGAACCCTACAAACATTTAGAAATTAAGACATTTCTAAACAATGAATGGATTAAAGAAGTCACAAAGGAAATGAGAAAAAACACAGACTTGAACTAAAATGATTAATGCTGCATAACAAAATTAGTGGGATGCAACTAAAGCTGTGCCAAAAGGAAAATGTACAGTCCTAAATGAATACATTAAGAAAGAAGAAAGGCCTCAATAATGTGCTTCTACCTAGAAAAGAATGGCAAAACAACCCAAAGTGAGCAGTAGGAAGGACATCATAAAACAAAAGCAGAAATCTATAAAATTGAAAACAGAAAAAATACAGCTGTGGGAAAAAAATTTCTGTGGGAAAAAAAACAAAATCGATAAATCTTTTTATTTTTACAAAAATAAAAAGACAATATACATGTTTTCCTCAAAAATTTAAAAATAGAATAATCATATGATCTAACAATCCACTTCTGTATATATACTCAAAAGAATTAAAATAAGGATCTCAAAGAGATATTTGCACTTCCATGATCATTGCAGCAATATTCAAAATAGCTAAGATGTGAAAAACCTAAACATGCTTGAAGAGATTAATAGAATTTAAAAAATTGTATATGTGAATACATATGTGAGCATGCATGTATGCACATGTACATGTGTGTGCACATGCACACGCACACACACACACACACAGAGTGCCCATGGGTTAAAGGGTTCAATCCTCGGTACTAGAAATGGAAAAGATAAAAAGGAGCATCCATGAGCATGTGACATGGTGCAAGAACTTTGAAGACATTACATTAAGTAAGCTCGGCACAAAACTTTAAATAGTATGTAATTCCCCTATATGAGGCATCTGAAAAGATCAAAAGTGCAAATGCAACAAAATATTCAAACTCATAGAAGAAAAGTTTGCCAGGGGTAGGAAGGGGAGAGGAAGAAATGGAGAATTGAAAGATCTCATGCTAAGAGTTCTTGTCATAGTAAAATAAAGTAAGAAAATAGAACAAGTAAATCTCTAATATCAGAAACAAGACAGGAAATATTATAGCTCCTATAGCCATTTGAAGGACAATAAGGGAATACTATGAACAGCTTTGACAAATTTGATAATTTAGTTCACAAATATTGCAACTGAGAAATCACTCAGATAATGAAATCCACCAACATAAAATAGATACCTGGAATAAGCCTATAACCATGAAACAAATGAAGTTTGTAATGAAAAGCCTCCTGAAAGCAAAATCTCCAGCCTACTTGTCTTCACTAGAAAATTTCACCAAATATTTGAAGAATGTATATTATATTTGCACAGTCTTTTTCAGAAAATAGGAGGGAAACCTTTCCAACACAATTCATGACATATCATCATGAAACCCAAACTAAACATTGACAGGGCGTGGGGGTGGAGAAGAAAAAAAGAAAACTTAAACTCAAAAATCTGTTCAGCAAATATTTTTCTAGGGGTGTAGCTCAGTAGTAAAGTACTTGCCTGGCTTGTGTGAGGCCCTGGTTTGGTTCCAGCACTGCAAAAAACTAAAAACAAAAACAAATACAAAACAAAACAAAACAAAAATCTTTGACAAAATATCAGGAAATTCAATCCAACACTCTAAAAAATTAGAGACCATAAAGGAGAGGGATTTATTTAAAGCAAGTAAGAGTGGTTTGATATTTCAAAATCAATTAATGAATCTACCTCATCAAAAGGCTAAAGATGAAAACTCCTATGATCCCTTCAACTGATGCAGAATATCCACAGAAAGCCCACACACAAATGCTCAGGAAGTAAAGAACAGAAGACCACGACTTCAACTTGATAAAGAGCACCTACAAAAAATAACTAACATCAGCTTTAGTATCACAATCATGGTATCCCATGGTGGAAATTTGGATGCTTTCCAACTAAGAGCAGGAACAACACAAGGGTGTCTGCTCTTGACAATTGTATTTAACATTGTGTTGGAAGTTTTAGCTCAGGCAATTAGGTGATAAAAAAAGTGAAAACTAAAAATAGAAGAAAGAGGAAGCATGCTGATTATAAAACTATAAATGAAACTGTCCCTATTTGCAAATAACAACCTCAAAGAACATGGAAAAGATGTATGAAAACACTGGAATTAATAGGTGGATTGAACAAGGTCACAGGAAAAAAATGCATTTCTATATACTAAAAATAAGCAAACAAAACTTTTGTTGATGCCATCTATAATTACCTCAAAAAATGTAAATAATTAGTTATAAACTTAACAAACATGCACACAGGGGCTGAGAGTAAATCTCAGCAGTAGAGTCTTGGTCTAGCATACTCAAGGCACTGGGTTCAATCTGTAGCAAAACAAGAAAAAACAAATGCAAAACACATACATAATATGCAGGCTGATAATTAGAAAATGTTGATGAAATAAATTAACCCAAGAAAATGAAGAACTACCATATTCACAGATCAAAAGCCTCAACACAGAAGAGCTGTCAATTCTCCCAAAATTGATCTATAGTTTTAAAGCAATTTCTATCCAAATCCTAGCAAAGATATTTGTACATATAGGCAAACATTTTAAAATTTAAATGAAAAGACAATAGAAATAGAATGGCTAGGCAATTTAGAAAATGAAGAATAAATATCAAGGATTGTTTAAACTGATTCCAAAACTTACTCTGTAGCTATAGTAATCAAGACAGTTTGGGGCTAGCGGGAACAGATACATAGACCCTTTGAACAGAGTAGAGAACTCAGAAACAGATACACATCAATACACCCACTTGATTTTTGACAAAGGGGGTCCCTAAATGAGGAAGGACGCCTTTACAACAAACGGTGTTAGCGCAATGGGACCTTCATAGGCAAAAAATATAAACCTTGATCTAAACTTCATACCTATAAAAAATTAACCCCAAATAATTACAGTTAAACTATAAAAACATCAAACTATAAAGGGTTTAGAATAAAAGTAGGAGAAAATCTCTGGGATCTAGCAATAGATAATTCTTAGATTTAATACCAAAATATAATCCCATTTAAAAAACTAGTAAATTGTACCAAATCCAAATTTAACACATTTGCTCTGCAAAACACCCATGAGAAAATAAAGACAGCTACAGACTTCAAGAAAACATTTACAAACGGCATATTTGATCAAGAATGAGTACGTAGAATATATTAAGATCTCTCAAAACTCAACAATATAAAGAAGCAAAAATATCCAATTAGGAAATGGTCAAAAGAGGTTACAGAGGCAGAACCCTCCGGAGCTCCGCCCTCGGGCCTGGGCGGGCGCCACGCAGGCTTTCTGCCTCTCCCGCGCTGGACGCAGGCGTGTGGGGCGGGCGTTCGGAGTCCACGCGTCTGGAATCTTGGTGACCTCGGGCGGCGGAGAGCTGCGAAATCCCGAGGTGCTTAACGCGGGTACACGGCGGCGGCCGAGGAGGGGAGAGCGCTAGACTCGGGCGCGCGAGCCGGCGCAGCCCGCTGGGAGCACAGGGCCGCGGGCGCGAGCGCGCGGATGGAGGACGCGTGACCGGCCGGCCCAGAGCGGCAGCGGAAGCGGCCGAGGAGCGGGAGCGGCCCGCGGTGACGCTTCGGCCCTTAGCGCCCTTCTCCGGGGCGGCGGCGACTGGAGCTTCATCTGCTGCGAGAAAGAGGAGGTGGACCTGCAGGACCTGCCCAGCGCCACCATCACCTACCACCTGGACCCGCGCGTGTTCGTGGACTGCCTGTGCAGGTGAGGGCTGGGCCGGGCGGAGGGCGGACACCTGTTGCCCACAGGAAACTGCGCGGGTAGCAGTGCCGAGATTGGCCGCCGGCAGGGCGGGCAGCGACCCCAGGGACTAGCCTCCAAGGGTCCTTGCTCCTGGGGTGGAGCCCTGCCGACCACGCGCAGCACTCAGAGGGGCTCCGGAGGCTCCACTGGGCCAGGGCTCCCGGCTGCTTCCCAGCGACGCCCCTGCGTCTGGTGGTTACTGGAGGGGAATAATTAGCACCCCAATTGTCCAGGCAACCCCTGGGTCCCCCTGGGGCGTGAGCCACAGCCCTGCATTTACTCGGTATGGAAGGGGATCACCTCATTCATAGGGAGGGGGAAACACGTTGAGCGCAGTGTGACTCACTGTTCATAACACGACGTCTGTGCATGACTTGAATAAAAGCCCTTGTTTGGGGGAGGCTCCACGGTTGCTCTTTATCCTGCGGTTCTTTGGCCAGTTTTGGTCGAATGGTATTAGGAGGAAGGGGACCATTTTCAAAACCATTTTATGCCTTAATTTTTAAAATGAATGGTTATGTGCTATTGGAGGAGCGGAAAATATTTTTTTCTCCATCTGGTCAAATATAGGTCAATTGAAGTCTATTTGTAGATCGCACAGTAAACATACTTGATATTAGGGAACTCGAAGGTAATTAATCTGTCTTTGATCGGCTTCTGTTGTACATCACATTAGTATTTTCCCTACCTTGAATTCTGGCCCGACAAACTCTTTTATGGTCTTGTTCTGTGTATTCCTTTCTTGCATCTCCTTCCCGCTCTTTCTGGTTTCTAACTTCGTCCTACTTTTTTCTTTCTTTATCCCAATCCTTTTTTATTTAATTTCCCACGAACATTTATTGAGCTCTTAGAACAGATTGCCCAATATGTTTTCAGTTCTTAGGGAATTTACTGTTTGGTGGTGGTGACTGTGGTAGTGACTATGTTTAGTGGTGAATTGATGAGGAGTAGGACTTAGACTTTATCTTATGGGTATCTTCTGATGAGAATCAATTTATCTCATCTTATTAAGGATGAGAAAAAAATAATGCTTGTAAAAAGTGAACTTTTTTGCATAAATAAAATGAGTGGGATGGGCAATTATAATTTAATAATGCCTGAACCATTTGGGAGGCCCTTTGTGTTTAATTTACATTCTTGATTCTGAGAAAAAACTGAATGAGTTTAAAGATCATTGTAAGAGGAACAATTCAAGGAATATTTTGAAGGAGAAATGGCAAAACATGGCAACTAGAACCTAAGAGTGAGGGGAGGATAGAAAGAGTCCACAATGGTGCACAGGTTTGAGTGTGAATCGTGGGCATTGGGAGGCTTCACTCACATTAATAGAAATAGGGGAACTGGTAATGGGAGTGAAAAGTGATGAGTTTATTTACTTATGTGTTGACTCTTAAGTGGCATAGGGCTTTCAAATGGGAATATGGACTATATTTATATTATCATCTAACAATTTTTAGTAGTTTATATTCTTACTTTTTTCTAACATTCTTCTTGCATTATAAGTACAGTATTATCACTGAGGTAATTTTTCAGGATTTTATGTTCGAGTAGACAGATTTTCATTGTTCTGTGATATGCATGATCTTGTATTTTGGTTTGGTCTAAATCAGTTTGGGGTTATAATACACTGGTTATTAATAAAGAGACTTGTTTTAACATTTGACTTAATGAAACAGAAGTAGAAAGGAAAACATTACATAGAAGTGATGTAATTGAGCAACTTGGGAGGCTGAGGAAGGAGAATTGCAATTCAAGGCCAGCCTCAGCAACTAGTGAGACCCTGTCTCAAAATAAAATATAATAAAAGGTACTGGGGGACGTAGCTAAGTAGTTAAGCATCTCCAGACACAATCCCCAGCTTCCCCCCCCCCCCGAAATAAGTAATGTAATTGAGTTGAATTGGTAAGTATGCTTTGAGTAATGACATTTATATAGGGTATTTGCAAAGGTCACTTTGCAATTCATTATACTGCTTTTGTATAAATACCAAGGAAAGATAATATAATTAAATATTTTGTCTACAAAATATTAATTGATGCTTTTTATAAATAACATTTTATTTCTTAAAATTGTAATAACAAAACAAGCTCATTTAAAGGGCACTGAGATGTTAAGGAAATTATTTAATTGTCTTTTAATAAATGTCTTTTAATAAATGTCTTTTAATAAATATCTTTTTGACATTTCTTTGATGATTAAGTATTGTCTCTATCTCAAAATGAATTTGTTATCCAGGAATCAACTCCTTTTTTACAAAAAAAAAAAACTCTCTTTCTAATGATGGTATCATAGTCTTAACTTCCTTATTTCGGATATCCAGTTTTTGTAAACTTACCTCTTTCTTAAGTGACAACATGTGTTCTTTCTTTCTGTCTTTATTGTCTTTTTTTTTTTTTTGGTACTGGAGATTGAACTCAGGGATGCTTTACCACTGAGCTACATACCCAGCCCTTTTTATTTTTTATTTTGAGACAGGGTCTTGCAGAGTTGCTTAGGACTCACTAAATTGCTGAGGTTGACTTTGAACTTGCAATCCTCCTGCCTCAGCTGCTAGAATAACAGGCATGATCCAACATGCCTGACTCATTTACTGATTTTTGTGACTGTTTTCAAGCTACCTGTAGTTTAGTAATCAGCCCACAAAAATTTCAGAATATTTAACAACCTGTTCATATACACCATTGATATTAACTTTCAGAGACACAGTGGGGCTGATCTTTTATCCACCTGCACTGTCATTTATAAGCATAATTTTTCTGTTTTTTCACATATAATATATGCCTTATTGAGATTCATATACCATTATAATTCACATATGCACTTAAAGTGTATAATTAGGTATATGCATGAAGTTTTGTAAACATCATCATCATCCATTTTAGAACATCTTTATCATGCCACAGAGAACCTCCATAGTCATTAGCATCAGCACCCTTTCTTCTAACCTTCTCATCCTGTACCCTAATGTATATCCTCCCAAAAGACTTCTTACACCTCCTGCTGGTCAGTACCCTTTTCTGCCAGATTTGTTTGTTCACCACCAAAGATTCATTTTCTTTCTTTCTTTTTTTCTTTTGGTACTGGGAATTGAACCCAGGAGTGCTGAACCACTGAGCCACATCCCAAGCCCTTTTAAATTATTTTATTTAGAGATGGTCTCACTGAGTTGCTAAGTGCCTTGCTGTTCTGCTGAGGCTGGCTTTGAACTTCTGATCTTCCTGCCTCGGCCTCCCAAGTTGCTATTACAGGTGTGATCTGCCCAGCAAGTTTTCCCTATTTTAATTGTCTTTTAGAAGGAATCATAAAATGTGTATTATTTTGTGAATAAGCATATACTTTTAGAAACAAGTTATATTGATCATTTTTTGTGTACTAAATTCTTTCTAGAGGATAAATTGTTTTTGCTACTATCTCTCCAGCCTTTGAATTTAATCCAATCATGATATGATCTGTTTAGAATTTAAAATTCTAAGTATATATCACTATAGTCCTATAGAATTAAAAGGATTGCAAGGGAATATTATGAACAACTACATGCTAAAATATTTGATAATTTCGATGAATAGCTATGAAGAGACAAATTACAAAAATGAGGCAACATAAAATAGAAAATTTTACTAGACCTATATCAAGTTAGAACATTGAATTAGTCATTAAAAATTGCCTACCATGGACTGAGGGGCATAGTTCAGTGGTAGAGCTAGAGACTCCAGATTCAGGCCCCAGAACTGCAAAACAAAACCAAATACATCTTCCCCTGAAGAGAATTCCAGGCCCAGATGACTTCATTTGTGAATTCTGTTCAACATTTAATGAAGAAATAATACAAATCCTATACAAATACTTTCAAAACATAAAAGAAAACAGAACAATTTTCAGCTCATTGTGTGAAATCAGATATCAAAGCCAGAGAAAATCATCCTAAGAAAACTAAAGTTAAAAATTTCTCGCAAACTTAGATGCAAGAATTCTTAATGATATTAGCAAATTGAGTCCAGGAACATATAGAAAGTTTTTCAGCATGACTAACAGGGATTTAGCTCAGAAATGCAAGATTGGTTTACTATTCTGAAGTCAATTAATATAATATAATATACCATAATTAATAAATAGAGGAAAATCCAAATTATGTTTACTATAATGGGTGAAGAGAAGATAATTGACAAAATCTAGCACTCATTCATTATAAAAACTCTCAGGAAACTGCACAAAGAAGGGAGGTTCCTCATCCTAAAGAACATCTATAAAAACACTTGTAACTAATATCATACTTAATATTGAAATATTGCATGCTTCCGGTCCCATTCTTGGAATGAGGCAAGAATATTTGCCCTTTCCACTTCTGCTCAGTGTTGTACTAATTCTAGCTTCAATGGAAGCTAATAAAAAGAAAGAAAACAGGGCTAGAAATGTGACTCTACGGCATTTGTCTAGCATGTGTGAGGCCCTGTGTTTGATCCCCAGAACTGCAAAAAGAAAAAAATGAAAGAAAGAAAATATTCAGATTGGAAAGGAGTAAGTAAAACTATCTTTATTTACAGACAACATGATCTCATAGAAAATCTTAAGGAATCTATTCTAAAACTAATAATTGACTTTTTCACCTTTGGAAATAGACCAGATTTGCAGCAGGGGAACCAAACAAATGATTGAGGTTAGCAGCATCACAGGACACAGAAATACACAAATCAATTACAATTACACAATTAGGTACAAATCAACTATACTTCTGTATATTAGCAAGAAACAGTCTAAAAATAAAATAAGTAATTCCATTAACTATAGCATCAAATGGAATAAAATCTTAGGAATAAGTTTGGCAAGAAGTCTCAAACAAAGTAATGTACAGAGAAACGAGCATACTTACTTGCATTCTTCTTTTTTTTGGTACTAGGGATTGAACCCAGAGGTGCTTAACCACTGAACCACATCCCTAGCCCTTTATAGTTTTTATTTTGAGATAGGGTCTCAGTAGGTTGCTTATAGCCTTGCTATAAGGCTTGCTATAAGGCTGGCTTCAAACCTCCAGTTGTCCTGCTTTAGCGTCCTGAGCCACTGGAGTTACAGGCATACGCCACCATGCCCAGCTATACTTGCATTCTTAATTCAGCTTTGCCTCTGAATAACTGCATACAATTCATACAAACTTCTGAACTTTGTTTCCCTCATCTTTAAATTGAGAATTCTACTGTAGTATTACTTGCCTTACAGGCTGTTATGAACATTAAAACAAAATTAAAGTATAAAGCATCATACAGTGAATAATTATACTAAATATAGCCCCCAGGAGCTGTTTGCCTTCCCAGGTGTCTGGTTGAAGTATTATGAAAGCACATTCAGGAACCTTGGCAGTTTTGAAACATGGTACAGGGTTGCCTGTTCTGTCTTTCTTCAGAGGAGCAGGAGCCATCATTTTAGATCCAGATAGTTTGGATTGTGTTTAGATTTCCAATTGGATCACTCAGTTTTACCCTGAAATCACCAACAAGGCATTTATTTTACATGACATAATTTGCTCAATTTGTAAAAGGTTCCAGGTTTCACTTGTCACTTTGAAATACCATACCCTGACCCTTCTTCATGTTATAAAGTTTAAGAGGAGTTTTTGTTACAGCATATTGAATAACTGAATTGTTTTCCAGTACTAGGGATTGAACCCAAAGTGCTTTACCACTAAGCTACATCCCCAGCCCTTTGTATCTTTTTTATTTTTTATTTTAATTACCTAGGCTGGCTTGGATCTTGTGATCCTCCTGTCTTAGGCGTCCTGAGTCATTGGAATGGAGACATGTGCCATTGTGACTGGACCGATTGTTCTTTAAAGCTGTCATTTTTTAGTATTTCAACGTGTACCATTGAATTTAACTTTCTTTTCCTTAATTCTCCTCTTAAGGGTTTACAGCAGCCAGCTCCTTTTTCTGATGAAATTGAAGTTGACTTTAGTAAGCCCTATGTCAGGGTAACTATGGAAGAAGCCAACAAAGGAACACCTTGTAAGTAGATACCTAATTATTTTGTTGTGTTACTAGTTTTTGACATTTTGTTGTATTTATCAAATACATACCTACTCTCCATATACTTCACTCAAGTTTACTTATGAAGGTAATGAAAGTCATTTAGGCAACTATTCTTACATTTCCATAAATTAGTAGTGAGGGAGGGATTCCTACTATTTGCCTTAATGTTAAATTTGGGAGGGTAACTCCAGGCTATAAAATTTTATTTTTTTTCCTTAGGATGATGCACTCGTTTCTTGTCCTATTGTCATGTCTGTGAGATATAATGAAACATAGACAATAAGTTATTAGCTTGTTTTGCTAATTTGTGGTGCTGAGAATCAAACCCAGGGCCTTGTACATGTTAGGCAAATGCTCTACCTACTGAGCTACACCCACAGCCCCATGATCTTGTCTATTTTTATAAAGATTCAGAGACTATCTCAATCTCTCATATTTTTTATATCATTCAGAATTTTCCTCACAATCTTCCCTCGTTGTGTCTGTCAGATATGATGCTGATTGATAGAGGACAAAATATCCCAAGTTGGGGGATATTTATCACTTAATTTTATCCTTGTAGTAGTATAATTTTCCAGGTTTTATTTTTTTCCTTTTTGGTACTGGGGCTTGAACCCCGGGGGCTTTACCCCTGAACCATATCCTCAGTCCATTTTAGAATTTTTATTTTAAAACAGAGTTCCACTGAGTTGCTGAAAGCCTTACCAAATTGCTGAAGCTAGTTTCAAACTGGCAGTCCTCCTGTCTCAGCCTTCCATGTCACTGGGATTGTAGGTATTGCATCACCGATCCTGGCAAGACTTGCTTTAATATTTTTAAAGCTCATACTCTTTGTTTGTAGGCTTAATTTATATCATCATTTAATAATTTTTAACCACATAAATTTTTAAAAAGATTTTTTGTAGTTACAGATGGACAGCATGCCTTTGATTTATTTGTTTATTTTTATGCAGTGTTAAGGATTGAACCCATTGCCTCACTTGTGCCAGGCAAGTGCTCTGCCACTGAGCTACAACCCCAGCCCAACCACATCAATTATTAATATGTGTTCCAGATACTCCTCCTGTTTCAGGCAATTGGTTTTAGGAATCTTGATAAATAGAAACTTCAATGAGCACTCTATGAGTACAAAGTCATTTAGGCAACTATTCTTACTTTTCCGTAAATTATTCTTTATTTCCAGTCCTTTTCTGTTTCTTCTACTCACCATGGTAAATGCCCTCTCTACTCTGTAAATGCAGGGCTGGAATTAGGCCAGAGAATAAGAGGCCATGATAGCCACAAATATTCCCTACATACATATGATACCGGTCTTGGAGATCAGGATTGGGTCCTTGTCCCCTGGTGTTGAAGATTAAATACCTGAGAAGCACCAAGGCAAGCATAGAAAGCAAGTTTTATTTAAGAAAGAGACAGAGATAGCATACTTCTCTGGAAAGAAGTGGGGCCCAGAGCTGGATGCCCATGGAAGTGGGTGTGTCTTGCTCTTAAATAGACCCCAGAATCCCACACCTTCTCTTTTCTTCTTTTTTTCTTCTCCAAAGGGCAGGAAGGTGCAGCACAGGGGCTAATCATTAATAACTTTTTGTGCTGGGAACTGTGATCCGAAGGTTACGTGTTAGTAATACTATGAAAATCCGCAAACTGAGTGGCAAGAAGTATATACACAATGGAGATGCATATATACTTACTTTTTAACATGCTGTCTTCCTTGTTTATTGTCTTTGGCTCATTACATGTCTTTTTTTTACCCCAGAAAGTGAACAAATTTCAGTTTGATGTTTTATAACAGAAGTCCATCATTGGTTCTTTGTTAGTTAATCTTGTCAAAAATAAGATACCTTTCTCCCTTCCAGGCTTCAGCATCCACATGAACTATTTTTATAGTTTTATAGCCAGAGAATTGCTTAAAAATCCCCTTTATATATTTCCTTTTAAAAATTTATATTATTGGAACATCAGTAGTTTTCCTGATCCTGGAAGAGAATGGAACAGTTATAGAAGTAAATGACAGAAATAATATTGTACTGATGTGCATTAAAATGTAATGAATGTGACTAGGCCAAGAAATGGAGGGAAGTACTCTGTGGGCCTCAGGTTGAAATTCCGATCATGTAACACTGATTCATGTCCAGAAGACTTTCCAGAGAAGCAGTGCTCTGACTTTGATGGGAAACATTTCAACATCAGTGGTCTTTCCCCTAATGGGAGGTGACTTCCAGTGTACAGTGGGAGCAAGTAATTATAATATCTTTGATGTAAATTTTTTAATACCTAAGAACACATGCTTTATTATTTTACACCCCAAACTGACTCTTTTTTAAATTTTTACAGTTGCCATAAAAGATCTTTGTAAACTCTGTTTCAGGTTGCCAGAACTGCTAACTTCTGAAGTTGCCAGAACTGCTAACTTCTAACAATTGAAGGACAGGGTTGCTGAAACCAGTGAAATCTGTGTTCAAGGCCTATGTTGGGTAAGTAAACTAGAAGTTTATATATATATATATACACACACACACACACACACACACACACACACACAAACACACACACCGTGATTTAATTACAGTAGTTTTCTTTTCTTTCTCTAACCAGATATTCCTTGTGTGGCTTTCTGGTACATTCTTGTGACTTCCAATAAATTAATTTTTGTATCATGTTATCTATTGGAATATGATTAAATTTGTTACTAGGCCATTTTCTGTCATTTAATAATGACTCATAAAGCACTGTTTGCTGATTTTGTTTTGCTTGTGCTATTCAGGATCAAGATAAAGACGGTGTGAGCTCCCTAAAATGGTAGAAACTGCTTTTGCTACTTTGATTGTGACCTGCTGTGGTGACATTTAACTAACACCTTTGTTAAAACTCTCTCTCTAACCCTCTATCTCTCATTTCTTATGTACATTCAAGGAGTATCTTAATTGTACTAATTGTGTTTTGAAGCAGTCTGGCTGTGATCATGTGTTAAACTCCAAGGTCAAGAGAGACAAACATGGAGTGTGTGGTGGAGATAACTCTTACTGCAGGACAATGGCAGGTATCTTCAGCAGTACCAATTATGTTCAACTGTGTATTTGCTTCTAGTTTTCCCTTTTATTTAATGTAATAGTAGAGTACATGATGAAGGTATAATAGTAACACTTTGCTATTGTTTTGTGTGCTCTATACCCTCAGTTCAAAATGATTATGAAAGAAATACTTCCTAAATATAAAAATTATATCTTATACAAAATGCACTTTTAAATTAATGAATTCACCCTCCCAAGCAAATCTAATTATTAAAAATATAATTGGTGCATTTTGAAAATATGAAATATATGAGTAAGTTCAGTGTTATTTGACCAAGATGTGTAAATAGATTCCTAGAGATTGAATGTTCCTGTAGTCTAGAATGTATATACTTATGATATTTTTGTCAGGAAACTTGCTTTAAATTATTATCATTTGAACCACTCTTTTTTTTTTTTTGTCTGACCTGGTCTAGCTGTTGAGTTGGTTATTAATATTGAAAATTTTGATTGAAGGCAAAGAATAAAACCATTAACTTAAATAGTAGATCATAAGTATCACCACATTTGATTTCTCAAGCAGTGTCTGAATTACAGATATTAATAATTGATATTTGGTTTTGATTTCACTTTTACTCAAAATGGCTGTGAGAATATCTCAGATATTTTCCAGTCTAAAATTTTCTGGACAAACTTTTTTTTTCTTTTTTATGAAATAAAAGCAGACCATTAAGACTTTCCTTGCACAGTACAAGTGTGTTATTTATAGCTGTTTTTCAGCATCATATTGTGTTCATATGTTGTTGAACATGTGTTAGGTTATTATGAGTTATCTCAATTAAAGAGGTATAACTTAAAACTCAAAGATTATATTTTTACCTATAAAGTAAGTGTAGAACACTTCATACTCTTCCATGCTGGTGGTACTTATTAGATGATTTGGCATACTATTTTTCTAGTTGTTTTTATTCATTATTTCATGAATGCCACACACATTTGATCTCCTATAATCAATGACTCATACTTACCACAGTCTGTTGAAAAGTATATTTTTTGAGGAGAAAAATATATTTCAAATTAGGATTAAATAGTTAACCTTGCAAAAATTATACTGTGAATTAATTGATTTGTAAGTGGAGATAAGTGTTGAAGTCATTTTCAGTAACTTAAATGGCATTGGCCACATTTCTGTTCCCTGGTGGTCACTTTTTCTTGTTGCCTTTGCAATGTGTCAGGATAGCTTTTTGAAAAACTCTAGCAGATAGAGTGAAAGTAGTGAACAGGAATATTTTATAGTGAAGAGAAGGTGAGTTGAAATCATTCTTTAAGACTGATAACCTACAACTAATATGCAAGTATACTGTATGCAGACTCCTCCTACCATTTATCACATTATATTTAAAATGGGATGCCTTAAAGAGATAGAAAAAGGCACTGCAAGTATATCAGGATCACAAATGTATGCTTTTATAAAACTTCTTAAGTATATCCAATGTTTTAAAATTTAGTGCATGAGAAGTATTACAGATTCTCTCACTTGTTAATTAAGTAGGGGAAAATCATAATAAGAAAGGACAAGAAAAACTTAGATACACATAACTAGAATATAATCAATTATATATTTCCCCAAGAGTATTTGGATAACTATGGAATATGAATGTTTCTGTGTCAGGAACAGAATGTTTCTGTGTTTCTGATTTTTGTTTAATGTATATTTAATATAGTATTTCCCCTTTTTTATTGAATTTGATCTCATAAAATAGAGGTATTACTTTTATTTAATTCCAATAAACTTTTAATTTTTCTTATAGCTAGTTTATTAATAGACTTCTAAGAGCAATGTAAAATTGAGGGAGGGTAGATAAAAGGATTCCAGATTGTTGGGGGTAAATAAATAAAGGGATTCCAGGTTATACTACAAACTAAAAGCTTATGAAATAACCTGAGGTTTTCTTTTTTAGTATTATTATTTCTCAGTAATGAAATTTACTACTTACTATCTGTTCACATTATCATATGCAAAGACCAATTCTATTGATATCTCCTGGATTTGTGAATAGCACTTGAAAGTTCATATTTTTCCCAATAGAAAATCTAAATGCATTAGTCAAACTTGAATATGCTAATTAAGCACTTAAGGTGCTAACATACTAATTTCATTCTATTCTATGTTAAGAATTGTATGCTGGACCTGGAGGTGCATACTTGTAATTACAGTGACAGGGGAGATTGAGGCAAGAAGTTTTCAGGTCAGTCTCAGCAACTTAGAACCTGTCTCAAAATAAAGAATGAAAAAGGGCTGAGAATGTAATTTATGTAGAGAGTCCCTGTGTTCAATCCTTACTACTGAAAATAATAATGATGATAATAAAATGAAGAAAAAACAGAACTTTAAAAATAAAAAATTAGGAAGAGTTATACTTTAAGAATTTGAAACTGTATGTGCTTCCAGATGACAGCTGCTTTTTTTCAGTCCTTAGTAACTTATTAAGGTATTGGTTCAATGGAATAAGCAGTTTCATTTTTTAAAGGTAAAATGAAATTAGAACTGACTATACCATTCATTTAGCAATAATATCCTCTAGGACACCTGCTCTTGTGAAATTGAACATGTATAACTTTATATTACAGGTTACAGTGTTGTTGTAAAGATTCCCACAGGAGCAACAAACATTGAAATTCTTCAGCACAGCTATTCTGGAAAACCAGAAGATGACAATCACCTTGGTAAACATTTTTGGTAAGCATCAGCCAATATGTGGTTTGTGTGCAATTTCATGGAGGTCTGAGGTTGGTGTGAATTCCTGGAAGGAAACAAGTATCCCTGGAGCAAACACAGTTTCAGTTCCTACTGAGCTTAGGTCCTCTGACTCTGTACATATGTTCTTCTTAAGCTACACAAAATATATCCTTTTCAAAAGAAACACTGAACTAAATTCTAAAAAGTTTTTTTCAATTTTTTTCTTCATAAGGATATTTTATATAACCAAATCCATGTTCACTTAAATACCCGTGTATTTAGAATACAATTCTCCTCCTTTTATCTAATAATAATTATGCAACTTTTTGGCATTTATATTTGGAAATTAGCTTTAAAATTTAGATAATTTTGCTTAGACACAACATGAAAAGAATATTTTACAAAACTTTTCCATCTGAGAAACATCTTAAAAGTTGACTTACCAGCAGTTTACCATGCTGGAATAGGTGGTGATGTTCAGCTGATATTGAGGAGTTATCTACTTCACATTAATAAAATATGAAATATTGGCCCAGATAATTAATCTTATAACAGAGAATATGAATCTGTTATGAATAGCTTATTTCAGGAATTAGATTTGGCATTACCAAAGTCAGATGTAAAGGGATCAACCACATAATGTATACAGGGAATCTTTTTGGGGTGATAGAAAAGTTTTAGAACTAGATTAAGGTGGTGGTCACAATACACATTATGAATGTATTAAATGACATTGAAGTGTTCATTTAAAGTGATTAATTCTGTGTTCTCTGAATTTAATCTTAAATGCAAATGATTAATTTTCCCAGAGAATAAAATTTAGATATTTTGATATATTATCCTTTTATGTTTATTTGAAATTCTTTTTCTTTTGCTAAAAAATATTAACCTGTGTGCATAGACACAGAAAAATGCTACAGTATATGTAGATAAATAATCCAGTAGGTCTCTCTAAGGTTCCAAGTGTACATATCTGTATCTTCCTGGGAATGGACCACAGGTTCTGCCCAAGGTTAAAAAATTAGAAATGTTCATCAATAAAGTCTCATCCTTTCTAAGAGAACTACAAATGTAAATGTTAAAGTTTTATTTGAAGTGAGCAAAACAAACAAATTCACTAGAAGGGATTTTTAAAATGTTTATGAAATTTTGTAACTAAAAGTAACAAAATAGGTAGAATGTTTTTCACAAATCCTGTTTCCCTTGGAGTTAATGTAACAGATGGTTCTTTAAATAGACCTGTCTACATTTGATCAAGTGCAGATTCCTACACAGAGGAATTTCTGTTTCAGAGAATAAATTTGTTATTTGTTCTTCACTGAACTCAGTATAATATATATAAATGCAGTTAAACTAGTTCACATATACACAGAAACATGTAACTGATTTTGCAATGATTCCTTCAAGATTGCTTTTTCAGAGGGGTATTGCATTTATTATGAAGTTTAGCATTTATTATGAAGTATGTCAACTTTGTGCTTTTGGTGCAGTTCCCTAGATGTCAAACACATTTTTCCCCAAAAGGTTATTGTTTCACTGAGAAGTATAATACTAGTAAAACAAGAAGAGAAGCACTTGATTATTACAGTTTTATTATTGTAAAGTTTTAAATATTATATATTCTCTTGAAAATTAAAAATAAATAGCATAGATTTTACCCTTTACACACTTTGTAAACATTTTCCAAATTTGATCCTGATGAAGGGCCTGTTAAGGCAGAAATTTGTATTGACATATTATGCAATCTAGGAAATGAGCTAGAAGTTTGTCTAACATCACAAAGCAACTAATTGAGACAACTTGAACTGTTTGAATACTAAATTCTTTTGTCTTTTTACTATCATACTATGGTGGACACCATGCAATCTTATATTTAAAAAGCAACAAATTAAAAATATATACTATACTGTTCTTTTGCATGCATGTATTTGATAGGCTTATCTTATTACCTATCAATGGGAAAGAGAACAAGAAAAGACATGAATAGATAAGGAGATAGGAGTATTATTCTGAAAAGCTGATATTCACATACATTTCAACAGGGATAGAGTGCCTCTACAAAAAGATCGAGACAAGTGCATAGAGAGTGGTGTAGACATTGCATAGCCTTTTAGAATACTGACCCTAGTTTTTAAGCTTTGTATATTTTTTTTCAAGACAAGTATAAATGGAGTCTTACCACAGGCTTTTTGTTTCCTTCTGTTGATGACCAAGATTGGTTTAGCTGATGTGTCTGGTAGGGGCATGATTTCTTTCTGCCTCACCACTTTGTGTAGGTTGCTCCTGAGACTCTGTACCCCTTTCAGATAGAAAAGTGTAGGGTGAATTTATTCTAATATCTTTGGTTGATATCCCCTACTTATAGAATTGATACCACACTGTAGCAAAGTAAGGTTTATTTCTTTAATATTATTCTTAATACCAATTTAAAATTTTATTCTTTAAATTCAATACAGGAATTTAAGTTAAACAGTTATAAAATCTTTTTCTGTACTGTTGACTTTCTTTATGGTTTGGTGAGCAATACATTTGTTCTTTTACAGCTCTATCTGATGCCCAAGGGAATTTTCTTTTAAATGGAAGTTTTGTTGTGAGTATGTTAAAAAAAGAAATAAACATACAAGGAGCTCTTTTTGAATACAGTGGATCAAACAACTCAATTGAAAGAATTAAGAGTACTGATCGATTGGAAGATGAACTTGTTTTACAGGTAACTCTTTGGTGGTCAGTAAGAGTTTGCTTTAATCATGTTAGTGAACTATAGTGGTTAAGTACTTAGCATTCATTATTAAACGTAGAAATTATGTTTGAAGCATGTATGATTTTTAAATTGATTGTATGTTCCTTTGTATCTTTATTGCGGTGCTATGTGTGGGTAATTTATATAACCCTGATATACGATATTCCTTCCACGTCCCTGTGGAGGATAGAAGTGACCTGTTCACATAGGATGCACATGGACCACGACAAGACTGTAGAAAAATGTGTCAAGGTACCCCAGTTTTAAAGAGATGGTGGTTTAGCTGCATGCTGTTATCATTCAGTCCCTTTGAGTCAGGCTGCTATGGAATCATCCTCCTTTCTATATGACACACAGACAAAAGTGTATTTTCTCCTTACTTTTTCCTCTCTTTGTGTTTCTTACTTAACAGCCCCCACTTAAAACTACCCTTTTCAACTGTTCCTGGTACATTTTCACATTCTTATTCTCATTCTCATTCTCTCTCTCTCTCTCTCTCTCTCTCTCTCTCTCACACACACACACACACACACACACACACTCGTTTTTTTTTTTTTTTGCAGTTGCAGACATTTTCTCTAACTTACTTACATCCCTCTTCCTAGTGAAATACCTACCTTCTCATTCACTCTCCTCCACACACTTTTTCTTAGCAACCTGTCTCCCTCTTTTTGTGTTGAGATTTCAACATTCTGTCATTCTTTCATTTCCCTTCCCTGGTTATGTACTGGTGGCTTGAATGACTGAAAGGAGCAGAGAAGAAATGAAGAGAAATTTATAGTTGGGACAGCAAAGGGGAAGACTAGAGTCTTTGTGTAGTGTGTAATTATGGATGCTTAGTTGTGCAATACATGTTCAATGAAGGACATTTATTGAGGGGTTGCTTTGTTTTAGGTTATTAATGAGACCCCAGTTATGCATTCAGGTTTTAAAGTTTAGTGGATGCAACAGAAGCATGAGTAGAAATCATAATATTAAATAGTAGTAAAATAGTAATAAAATGGTAAATGCAATACCTTATCTCTGTGTGTATCAGAGATGATCAGAGAAAGAAGGTGTGAGTAGACTGAAGCTGAGGTATAAAGAAGATGTATGGAATGGAGAAGTCGTTTTCTTGGAGAATAGAGAGAAAGCTTAAGAATAGGGGAAAACAGTGGTCAGAGGAAAGGAAGCCTAGAGCAGTATGGAGATGATCCTATAGGAGGAAGCAGGTGACCAGAGGCAGGGGCCACAGATGATAAGAATGTGAGGGACAATCTAGTTAACTGATGTGACCAGGTTCCACAGGAACTGTGCTGCTTCATTCAGGAAGAGGCCCACCTGCGATCCTGTTGCTTTGGGACAGTGATGCACAGAGTGATTGCATGGGAACAGGCATTCCTGAAACTGCTTGGGCAGTGTCTCCGAGAAGGGCTGTGGTAGTGGGTGGCTACCAGGTCGGCTGGAATAAATGCTAAAGTAAAACCAGGGGCTTTGGTAATGCAGAAGGGAGAACTAACTTGGTGGAAAGGCCCTGGGTGTACTTTATTGAAGAGTATTGGAATTTGGGGAGCATGGGGACCTAGGGGGACAAAGCCAAGCAACAGGTGAATGAAGGCACGTTCTTAAGTGCAGTGTACACACCAAATACATAATATATGATTCTTGGAGTTTGTGAAATATATAGTGAGAATTGGTGGGGGTGTCCAGACCAGGAGAGTCCCCTTAAAGAATCATGTGCAAGAGAAAAGAACTATTAGTTCTTTTCCCACACAGTACGCTGTGAGTATATTCCTTTTTTGTACCCTTTTGGTTTCTCTCAAGATGCATTTCCTCAGTTTTGTTTTCTTGTTTGTTTTTCTGCATATTGAAATTTAGTCCTCAAGATTTTTGTCAGTACTGCACATTTTCTTAGTATTTCAAGCCTATTTGATAGCTTTAATTTTCTTTCATTTTTTCATCTTTGTCCATGACCCTCATTTCTCTTGCACTGATTTGTTTGTGTTGCTTTTTGGGCTTATTATGTGACCATCACCTCCAGATGTCCCTCATTTATTATCCTGGCAATTCTCTTCACCTTTCTCTTAGTCTGAATTCCTTGTTTTCTGTTTTATGAGTTCCTCTTTCTGGTTTCCTTCCCTCATTAGGTGGACATGCTCCTCAGTAATTTACTGAGAAGGAAAGGTAACTTTAGAGGTTTCCATCCCTGAAAGTTGTTTCATTCCATTCTCATTCTTACCAAATACTTTCATACAAATTCTAAAATATGTGATTTTCCTTTAGAATTTGGAAAGTCTTGTTTTATGACTGTTTCCTGAGCTTATTTTTTAATTTCCTATGCTTGTATGTGGCATTTTCTGTTCTGAAAATTTTGTGGATCCTTTCATGCTAGTACCTTGATGCTGATGTTTCATTTCATTTTATTTTTCTTTATTTTCCTAAGGAATTAGGTTGTCATTTCAACTTGGAAATACTGATTCTTTGTCTTGAGAAATTTAGTTGCATTCATTAATTTTTTATTTTTATTTATTTATTTTTTTTGCAGTTCTGTGTATTGAACGCAGGGCCTTGTACTTGGGAGGCAAGTACTCTACCAACTGAGCCATATCCCCAGCCTCATTAATGTTTTTGATAATTTTCTCTCATTCATTTTTCTCTTATGTTTCTGAAGTTTTATTGTTTGAGTATTTAACCTCTTAAACTGAGCACTTAATTTCTCATTTATTCTCTCCATTTCACTGTTTTCATGTTTCTTCTCATAATGTCTTGCTTTTATTTCATGAGTATAATATCTTCTTTTAGGCCTCTGAGTGTAAGTATAGTCTTGAGTTTTCATCTGCTCTGATATACTAGTTTCATCCTCGTCCTATTTTGTTTTTATTTCTTTTATCCTTTTTTGTCAGTGGCTTTTCAGAATTTCCAATGATCACTTGTTGATTGTTCATATTCAGGAAAGACTAAGATACTGAGGAAGTTCTGTGTGGGGCAGACGAGTCAACCAGAGGCTTTGTTCTAGGGTAGCTGGATTGTTGAGAGGCCCTTTTGCTTGTCAATGGGGTGAAGAACCCAATTTCCTTGTCAGTTGATCCTTTTTCTTGGTTAAATGGTCCCCCAAGAGACCTCATCTTCTGACAGTCGTGATGGGGGGAAACAACAGACGTCATCTTTGGGTCACAGCAGGTGGCAGTCAGGCTGGAATCTGTTCTTTCGTTATGGAGACTCACTTCATCACCCCATTTCAGTCTGCTGTGCTATCGCTTCCCTGCATTATGTCCTATTCCTTCAAGTTCCCTCTCCTAGAGCTATGCTGTCCACCTGTGGCTAGTCCATGTGCTGGAAGTGTGATATAGTCACTGGATTTGGAAACTTAATATGAAAAAAAGAATGCAAACATATTATGGATAATTTTTACATTGGTCCCATATTAACGTGGTACTATTCCAGATAATTGGGTTAAATCCAAATGCTATTGAAATTAATAATCACCTGTTACTATTTTTTAATGTGACCACTAGAAATGCCAAGTGACTCAGGTGGCTTACTTTCTGCTGCTGTTGGCTGGAAGGGTTGTTGACTTAACTGCTCTTCATATACCTTTCAATCAAGTCTCAATTTTTTAGATCTGCCTCTCACAACATTCACCTCTTCAGACAAACCTGGTGTCTTTTGATTCCTGGACTTCTCTTGGATTTTGTGGCATGAATTTTGTTTTTAATTCACTCTCCACCTTCACAGGTTTAGTGTTCTTCCTTGACTGTCAAAAGTCTATTCCAGGACTGGGGGCTGGGGCTGGGGTTCAGTGGCAGAGCACTTGCCTAGCACATGTGGGGCACTGGGTTCTATCCTTAGCACCACATAAAAATAAACAAATAAAATAAAGGCATTCTGTTCATGTACAAGTACAAAAAAATTTAAAAATACATATTCCAATCTGCTTCTCATATTAAAAAATTCTTTCTCTTGCTTACTGTATTTCCTTTTATCCCTGTTCTTTTAGACATATGCCTTTTCAAAAAATTTTTATTTTTAAAGGATCTTTAGGAAAGATCAGAGATAATTAGTCAACTGATAGTACATAGTTGAGCTTTATAAACAGAAAGTTGGTCATATCACAGACTTCTTAAACTCTTTACTGTCTCTTCATTGCAGAAAATGTAAATTTAGACTATTCCGACTACTTATAACCATTCCTCTGAGTTTACTTTTGCTGTTATGCTGCACACAGCCAGCTTTCAAATCTCAGTGGCTTAGAAGAAAAGTTTATTGACTGCCCATATCATACTTTCTTGCTAATTTGTTTAGGGCTGTACTCTAACTTGTTATCTGTAAAAAATTGTTATCTTTAAAAAATTGATGGACTTTACTTTTTAGAACATCTTTAGGTTTACTGAAAAACCTTGAACGAAATGTACAGAAATGCTGAATATTCTGCCTTCTTCCTTTCCTCTATGTTTCCCCATGCCCATCCCTTATCCACTCCCTCTGTTATCATCTTGCATTAGTTTGGCACATGTGTGTAATTGATGAGCCAATTTTTATGCATTATTATCAACTAAAGTCTATAGTTTATATTAGGATTCACTCTTTGTGCTGTATATGTTTATGGTGATGTTATCACCCAGAGAAGTTTCCCTGCCCTGAGAATCCCCTGTGCTCACCTTCTCATCCTGCCTCCCTCCCCTGCAATCTGTGACACCACTGATCTTTTTATTGTCTTTTATTTATTTTTTTAAAATCAGTATTCTAGGAGTTTTGGAGGAGGGTAAAGGTCTAGAGAATCTTACTGTGTCAACAACTTTGGCCACCACCTTGCTGACAGAGAATGTCAAGAGCTTCCTGGAATGATTCTAGAGAACTGCAGTGAATTTTCCTGTCCCATTTGAGCTGCTAGTGAGTGGAGTGAGGTAACTTTAAAAACATGAGGCTTAGAACTGTTATAACATTGTGTTAGGAAACTGCATCAAAGACTTTATAAAATTCACACATATTTAACGTTATCATTTAAAAAATAATTTTTTATAAAGGCAGTAAAAGTTTTCAAAATGGCTATCCTTAATGTAATTACAGTTATCAAGTTAGCAATAACATTTGCTAATGTTTATAATTATTTTCATAAGTGCAGTAACCTGGAATATAACCTTCTTCTAGTTTTGTATCTTTGTTCCTAGGACCAGTGGACATTTCAGTGACACTTGGGCCACAGAAGTTAGGGTTGGCAGTTTTGCCCAGTGACTGTCTGTAAAGGATTGGGGTTATAATACACTTAGGAATGATCTTACAGCTGTAATTTATCATGCTAATTCATCATTGCATCATTTTGTAATGCATCCTGTTGACTTACAGTGTCTTGTTACATATGGAAAAGGATCAAAGCAGCAGCAAGTTTGTTGTCAATTGAATGAAGATCACTTGAGTGACGACTTCTGTAATCCAAGTACCAAACCTGAATCTCTAAGACCATGTGAGCTTCATGCACGTGCTGCTTGGAAAGTAGGATCATGTAGGTCTGTGAGTATATTTAAAGTTTTGACATTACTGCTGTGGTAACTATTTTAGTTTTGCTATTGGATTCATTTTAGTTACCCAAAGACTGTAAATCTCATGTTTTATCATATTTGATCAAACTATAAATATTTTCATGTTCTTTGTTTATATTGGTATCTTTACTATATTTAGAATAGGCATTGTTTAGAAGTTCTGCCGACCAGGCAGCTGGAAATCTGCAAGATGAGCAGTGATCAGAGAGATGAGTGTGGGTAGTGTATTGTTCTGTGAAGATTGCCAGAGCTGATGGAAAACTTTTCAGCTCTCCCTTCTTTATCTCTTTGAATGTACTTTGAAAGTATATTGTTTCTGTAATTGTATTGACTTTTCCTCCAAAATATCAGGCATTTACTGATAATTTTACATGATAATTTTTAAAGCTTTATGAATAATATACATTTCATTGACTTCAGTATTTAGTAATGTCTACATAATACATTTAAATAAGTAGGCATGTTGATTGAATTTATTAATTTTAGATTTTTGAATGTGGCATGAAGCATTGTACAAAAGATGTACTGAAAGCATATTATTACCTGTATATTTGTTAAGAAAATTGAAGTTTATGTAATTTTTTAAAAGCAATTTTTTTTGATATCTTTTTATCTTTATCTTTCAGTGCACAGCTACCTGCGGACTTGGGTATCAGGTAAGTGCTGTTAAATGTGTCAACGAGCTTGTTAGTGCAGTATTAGATGACAGAGAATGTCAAGGGGCCATTGCCCAGGTGATAGGCAGGTAAAGGAAACCTCTTTGTGGATTATAAACAAAAATACCTATTATTAAACAAGAGGATCACTAATGTGTTCAAATTATTTTATATGTACTTTTCCCACTTAAACCTCTATGCCTTAAAAATATGTGCATGAGATAGAATTTATCATTCTTGGTTTATAGCTTAATTATGAAATAGTTTACCTTTTATCTGCCATTGGATCATTTATTTAACTTGTGTATTCCTATTCTTTGAACTGTGCATGTATGACAACATCTATTATTATGAATACTATGGAATCTTAAAGTGTGTTGTGCTTTTTTAAGGTGGAGTTCTGTATTCCTTCAGAATGTTTCAGCCTAGTGGTATTTTTGAAGTACTTGGCTCTTTTCCTTTTCAATTATCAGATGCAATGATCCAGACATTGATATTCAGTCTTATTATCCACTGCTAGCACTTGACAGTACTTTGAACATTTGAAAATAAAATTCTTTACATCATCACTTTGTAAATTGGTATGCAGCTATTCTTGAAGAAGATATGTGACAGAGGCAAAGAAATATCAGATTTAATTAAAATGTGGTTGATTAATTAAATGATGTTCTTTGAGATTGGTTTTTCTTTTGAATAGGACTGTATAGTTACTCCCTGCCCAATTATCCCCAATATTGGTGCTACTTCCTTATCAGCTGTTCCCATGGGAAAAGCAGCACAGTGGAGACATGGTTTTTGGACTCCAGTAAGTGAATTTATTGAAAAGATGCAGTATTTCTTATGGGGGCCTTTATATATCAGCAGAATGTTTGCGACATATTTGCTTAAGTTAATGTATGTATTCATTCTCAAGTATTTTGATGGGATGGACCAACTATAGGACTTAGAATTAGGTCACTTCATGGCTAAATTATGCTCTGCCTTTCCACAGCCTGTGTTTATGTGCAGGAAATTTGAACCTTTTGTAGATTTTCTAATCTACAAAATGAGGATAATGATAATTATGTCCTAGGTTGTTATAAGATACCGATGTGACATCAGGCATTTATCAACTTTTACTTAAACTATGGACATTTTCATGTTGCTTTGCTGAACTAAAAGCTTTAATGTATTTAGAATATATAATTTGCTTTAGTCTTAAATATTTGTTAAGTTTTTTAAGATTGATGTTAATGATATATTAAGATTCTCTTATGCAGTACCTTCAATTTTTTCATATAACTAAGCATTATTTCAAAACATTATATTCAATCATATTTTTATATCTGTTTGTGAAATTTGTGATCTAACCTGGGATATTTTCTGCCCCATCTGTATTTGACTGAGAAATGAAGCCAGATTATATTATTCCTAATTCATGTTTTCTCGGGAAACTTGATGTTTTATGAATGTGAGCAACATCTATGGTTAAGGGAATTGGGAGAGGTACTATCTAACCTTTTGATGTTATTTTATTTTTTAAGTGCTCCGTGTCTTGTGGAAGAGTTAAATCAAGCCTGCTCTGTAAGCTGTGGTGATGCTCATGATGGAATAGCAGGTGAATCACAGTGTGCACACTTACCCAGACCTGCTGAAATATCTGTGTTTGCTTTAGCCCTTGTGGAGAATGGCAAGCAGGAAATTGGTCACCTGTAAGTATCCTTATGAGAAAATAGGAAGTGAAATGTTTAAATATAATATATGGTATTTTATATAATATCAATGTAGTATATTACATTGTAAATATTGGCTAAATTTCTGGTCAGTGTTCAGCATCCTGTGGCCATGGAAAAACAACTCAACAAGTTTTATGCATCAACCACCAGCAGTCAATTGATGAGAATTACTGTGACCCTGAAGTTCACCTTTTGGTAGAACAAGAATATAACCTGCCGCCTGCCCACCCAGGTACAGCCACTTTCCTGGTTCTTCTGAGCAGCCCAGCCAGTTCCCAGGCAGGCATTTCCCATTAACTCACAAACCAAAGATAATCAAAATCAGGGGTCCATCTGTCATTCAGAGGAAACCAATGGAGAACAGGATCATGGGGATCAATAAGCTGTTCTTTATTGAGTTATATTAATTCAATCATTTTGTTATATTTCTGTCATTTTTTATATTTCCTTTAGCAGATCTGTATATAATGACATCAAATACTTTTAATGCTAAATTTAACTGAAGATGGATAGTTTAAGTCTTAAATGAATTAAGCATTTTTGATGTAGACTACAACTCCCTAGAGTTCTTACTGAATATGCAGAATAACGTGATATTTGATTACAAAGGAATGTACTTAAAAACAATCTGATTAGGGTGCATTGTGATAAAAACAAGAGAAAATCCTTTAAGAAGTAAGACTACAAATGTTTATAAAAAAACAAAACTTAGTGTGATAGAAATGGAATAGAGTAAAATTGAGTAAACTACCAAAGTTCATATTTTACATGATAATAATGATACAAATTAAAGAAAAATACTAAGGTAAAATTAGGTAACTTCACACTGTGTTTTGTTTTTTATATCTTCCCAGTTGATCTTAAAACTTTAATTCCTTATTACTTAACATTTAGGATGAGGGTGAAAGATTACTTCCTAATGCATTCTTGAAAGACTTACTTTTCATCAACAAATTTTAATGATGCCCTCAGTAAAACTTAAGTGTTTTGTCAGATTTTCATGCTTCAGTTTGCTTAGGGTTGAGTCAGGGAGTGATTTCTTTTTTTTCACCACGTGAATTCACACTGTGGAATCCGAAGTTTGTGTGTGTTCCTGTGCTTTATCCTGACCAGTGTTCTCGCAGCTGTGCTGGAGGTCTTCAGCGTAGGTCGTGGTCTGCCAGGATGAGAATGGACAGAGTGCAAGTTACTGTGATGCACCCTCAAAACCCTCGGAGTCAAAGCACTGTGATTCGGGGCCTTGTCCATGCTGGAGCTATGGAAGCTGGGGAGAAGTAAGTCATAATATTCCCTAAATTTGTGGAGAGGTTTACATCTCTGAAGACCTAAAGTGCTTTCATGACATTGAACTAATCTTACTTCACTATCATGTACTGGTGGATAATTTTACTTCACTGTATATGGAAAGAGGTTTCTTTTCTTAATTGAGAGATCAAAACCCTATTCTTTTTTAATAGGTGTTCTCTCATGGTATAAGTCACTCAACTCATGATAGAAAGCATGTAGTCCAGATTATGAATAAAACCTGCTATGCTACCCAGTATGTCTATAAATTACTACTGTCTTTCTAAAATTAGTACATTATTATTCAAATTTCTTAGAAAATTGGATTGATATAAACACAGAAAGCAAGTTTGATATGAAGACCATATTTTATTCCTATTGTTTAGTCATTCATTTGATGAATCTTCTCCTTTAGGTTAGATAGTTGTCAATCATTAAGACTTTTCATCATGCTCTGGCACTCTTAGGCACTGTAAATGTAAAGATAATTTCTAAAATGGTCACTTTGAATATTTATCCCAACCATATTTTTGGTGGGGAAGAATAGGAAGCAATGATGTATGTTCATTATGGATGAAATAATAAATCAGCTGATTTCATTAGTCAAATATTTTTGCTTAATTATTTTTATTACGTAATTTTCTTCATAGGAAATTCATCAGAAATCATTGTTTACAGGCATACTTTTGGCCAAGTGCTAATAAATATCAAGTAAATTGTAATATACACTTTAGTATTTTCTACAATTCAACTAACTTTATTATTTCTGAATGCAGGTATGTACATTTTCAAAATTGAAATCATAGGAGAAATATAAACAAATAAGAACCTTTATCATTTTGGTATATTTGGTATTTGGTAGATTTTTTCTCTGTGTAGGTTACAGAAACATTTATATTATACATGCTGCTTTGCTGTCTATGGTTTTCATATAAAATGTATTGAGTATCCTTGTGTATAAAATTTGACCTGTCTTATTAGCTCTCATGGCTACATAATAATTCATTGATTAAAATCCATACATTATTTAATTGATCTTCTTTACTTAGGTAAATCAGTTTTATTTCTGGCTTAACAAATAGTATTATTATAGACTTAATGCCTTACTGAAATATTTTCCTACTAAGTTTCAAAAATTGTCAGTTTTTCTTATGACCATGAAATTAAAACATTTTTATTCAGGGATAAATGTTGACAATTAGAAATAATAAAAGCTCAAGCATTACTAATTAATTTAAACAATGAATTAAGCAATATAATAGTCTCTTGAAAGTCACATAGATTTGATATTTCCTCTTCTTATTTTTAGTATACACAAGTATGTGCAGGAGGAATAAAATCAAGATTTGTAATATGTCAGTTTTCCAATGGCCAACTGTCACCAGAGCACAACTGTGAAATCCTAAACAAACCACCTAGTGTGATACAATTTCATAGCATGCTTGCCCTGATGATGTATCATGGCATTGGGGACCATGGAAATCGGTACAATAGTATTCTCAGTCTTATCTTTTTGTTTTCTTTTACTGTGTGTCTTTCACTTTAATTTCCTTTCTTTATAAATTATGAAATCAAGAGCTTCCTGGAATGATTCTAGGAGAACTGCAATGAATTTTTCTGTCCCATTTGGGCTGCTAGTGAGTGGAGTGAGGTAACATTTAAAACATGAGGCTATTTCTTCTGATCTTTTTTAAAAACAGACCATTGGCCTTCTTGGCTTGTATTATTAAATTTGATAGTTGGAAGAAGGATTGATTGAATTTTAAGTACTATAATATTTAATAGTTTTATAGGTATTTATTTTTTGATATTTGAAGGATTGATTCAATTTTAAGTACTATGATATTTAATAGTTTTAAAGGTATTTATTTTTAAATGTGAATTTTGACCCATAGCACTTTCCCTATGAAAATATATTTCTTCATCACTTCTTTTGTTTGCCCTCACTCTTTACATTTGTATATAACGTTAACACTTTGCTTGTAACAGTGGCAAGTCAAGGCTGTCTTACTTGAGCATATAACTGTATGTAACTTTTGTCTGTCAATGTCCAATAACTGATCCAAAACCAATTAATATTATTTTAAAACTTGTTTTTATCATTGTTAAACATTATTTTGTTTGGAAATGTGAAAATTTATATTAAAAAGAGAAAAATTACATAAAATTAATTGGTTACAGTTGCTTACACCCTAGAAAACTATGATTTATATAATAATTTATATGAATATTCACTTTTCTCCACTGTGTGGAGTGACTGTGGTTTAAGAATATTTTAATTTTCTATGTTGTTCTTTTTTTAGATCCATAGACCAAACTCATAAATATTCTTCATGAGTGGTTCATCTTCTCTAGTGTTTTTCAAATATCCAAACTTTGAAAAATATATAATACATAAGTATATTGAATTATTTTTCTGTCACTTGTGCTCTTTTAAATTATGAACAACTAAGTATATTTCTTTCAAATTAAAAATTGGTTTGAGTCTATATATTTATGAAGTTAAACCATTCTTTAGAAAACAATTATAACTCCAGTTTTACAACTAACCATTTTTCATAACTTTTTATTGGTTCTTTTTAGTTATGTATAACATTAGGATTCATTTTGACATAATTATAAAAGCATAGAATACAATTTGCTCCAAGTCAGTCTCCAATACTTCCCCTTTCCCTCCTCCACCCCTCCCACCATTACCTTCCCTTTAGTAATCTTTCTCCTATTTACTTATAACTTTTTTTTATCAGTGCCTTGCGGATATACATAATGGTGAAATTCATTGTAGTATACTTATATATGTACTTAGGAAATTTAGATCAGATTCATTCCACAGTTCTTCCCTTATCTAGTCTCTTCTCCTTCCCCCTCATTGCCCTTCCTCTACTTCACTGATTTTGCTTCTAGTTTGATGGAATACCCCTTCCCTGCTTTTCCTCCTACCCCCTTATTTTGGATAGATTCTACATATCAGAGGTTCAACCTTTGACTATCTGAGTCTGCCTTATTTCACTTAGCACAATAGTCTCCTGTTCCATCCATTTACCAGCAAGTACCATAATTTAATTCTTGTTTATGACTGAGTAATATTCCATTATGTATATATACCACATTTGCTTTATCCATTCATCTCTTGAGGGGCACCTAGGTTGGTTCCACAGTCTGGCTAGTGTGAATTGTGCTGTTATAAACATTGATATGACTGCATCACTGTAGTATGCTGATTTTATATATTTTATTCCAAGCAGTGAGATAGCTAGGTTGTATGGTGGTTCCATTACTGGTTTTTGAGGAATCTCCATACTGTTTTCCAGAGTTGTTGCACTAATTTGCAGTCCCACTAACAGTGTATGAGTATAACTTTTTTCCATGTTCTCATCAATGCTTATTATTATTATTATGCATAATTGAGATTTTGACAGGTATGAGATGAAATCTTAATGTGATTCTGATTTGCATTTCTCTAATTGCTAGAGATATTGAACATTTTTTCATGTTTTTTGTCCATTTGTATTCTTTTGAGAAGTGTCTTTTTAGTTTTTCTGCCCATTTATTAGATTATTTGATTTTTTGTTATTAAGTTTGTTGAGTTCTTTATATATTCTGAATATTAATTTCCTATCTGGTGAGGAGGTAGCAAAGGATCTTCTCTCATTCTGTAGGCTGTCTCTTCATTGCTTCTTTTTTTCCTTTGCTGTGCAGAAGCTTTTTAATTTTATGCCATCTCACTTATTGATTTTGGTTTTATTTCTTGCACTTTAGGAGTCTTGGTAAGGATGTAAATGTTGGAGTGTTGAACCTACATTTTCTTCTCTCAGTTGCAGAGTTTCTGGTCTAATTCCTAAGTCTTTGATCCACTGTGAGTTGACTTTTGTACAAGATGAGATACAGGGATCTAGTTTTGTTCTTTTAAATGTGGATATCCAGTTTTCCCAGCACCATTTGTTAAAACTAATATCAGATAACTGAATCTAGGTGGGTTTGTATCTATGTCTTCTGTTGTATTCCATTGATCTTCATGTCTGTTTTGGTGCCAGTATCATGCTATTTTAGTTACTATTTCTCTCTCTTATAATTTGAGGTCCTGTATTGTGATGCCGCCAACATTCACTCTTCTTGCTCAGGATTCCGTTGACTCTTCTGAGTCTCTTACTTTTCCAAATGAATTTTAGAACTTCTTTTTCTAGATCTGAGAAGAATGTCATTGTTATCTTGATGGGGATTGCATTGAATTCATACAGTGCTTTTAGAATATGACCATTTTGACAATGTTAATTCTACCTATTTAAGAACATGGGAGATCTTTCCATCTTCTAAGGTTTTTAATTTCTTCAGTATTCTATACTTTTGATTGTGGAGGATCTTCCATTCCTTGGTTAGGTTAATTCCCAAGTATTTTTAAGGTTATTGTGAGTGAGATAGTTTTCCTAATTTCTTTTTCATCAGATTCATTATTGGAATATAGGAAAATGATTGATTTGTGTATGTTGATCTTGTATCCTGTTAGGTTACTAAATGTGTTTATCAGCTCTAGAAGTCTTCTGGTGCATTTTTTGGGGGACTTTTAAATATCAGCAAACAGATAATTTGACCCTTTCTTTTCCTATTTGTATCCCTTTAATTTTCTTTAATATGCCTGACTGTTCTGGCTAGAGTTTCAAGGACTATATTGAATAAGAGAGGTGAGAGTGCATATCCCTTGTCTGGTTCTTGTTTTTTGAGTAAAAGCTTTCAGTTTTTCTCCATTTGGTATGATATTAGCCTTGGGTTTGTCATATATAGCCTTTACAAAGTTAAATTTCTCCTGCTATTCATTCGTCATTCCATAGTGTATTATTTAAATCCTAGGTTTTAGAGTGGGTTCTGTTTTTTATCTTGTTTTCTGATTCATTCCATTATCATCTGACAGGATGCAAGGAATTAAATCTGTTTTTATATTTCCTAATATTTGTTTCTATCTTTAGTTTCTCTAGTGTTTTAAACATGAATGAGGGATGTACTTTGTCAAATGCTTTTTCTGTATCAATTGAGATAATCATGTGATTCTTGTCCTTAAATTTATTTTTGTGTTGAATCACATTTATTGATTTGTGTATGTTGAATCAGTCTTGTATCCCTGGGATGAAACCCACTTGATCATGGTGCACTATCACTCAATGTGTTTTATATGTGGTTTGCCAATCAGACATTATTACCCTAAGTACAAATATGATTACACATCAGTGTGATTCTATAACATGTACAACCAGAAGAATGAGCAGTTATACTCCATTTATGTACGATGTGCCAAAATGCATTCTACTGTTGTGTATAACTACTTAAAACAAATTTTTATAAAAGAATTTTTGCATCTTTGTTCTTGAAGATACTGGCCTAAAGTTTTTTTTTCCTTGGTGTGCCTTTGTCTGATTTTAATATCAGGGTTATACTGGTTTCATAAAATGAATTTGATAGTGTTTCTTCCTTTTTTTATCTCATGAAGTAATTTGAGGAGAATTGTTGTTAGTTCTTCTTTTAAAGTCTGGTAGCTGCTTCAATACATTACTTGATATTAATCTGTTTAAGTTTTCTATGTCCTCTTGGTTCAATTTTTGTACATCCCGTGTCTCCAGGAATTTGTCAATCTTCAAGATTTTCTAACTTGTTGGAGTATAAATTTTCAAAACAGTTAATAATTGTTCTCTGGATTTCAGTTGTGTCTGTGGTGATATTTTCTTTTCATCTTTAATTTTGTTAATTTGGGTATTCTCTTTCTTTTGATTAGTTTGGCTAAAGGTTAAACAATCTTGTTTATCCTCTCAAAAAACTCTCTGTTTCATCGAGTCATTTTATTGTTTTTTTCCTCTCACTTTCGTTGATCTTGGCTCTGATTTTAATTTTTTCTGTTTTTGACTGATTTTGGTGTTAATTTGTTGTTCTTCTAGAAGCTTGAGGTGCAATGTTAGATTATTTATTTGCTATCTTTCTATTTTTTTAATACACAATCTCAGTGCTATAAACTCTCCTTTTAGAACTGCCTTCACTCTCCCAGAGATATCGATATGCTGTATCACTCTTCTCATTTGTTTATGAGAATTTTTAAAATTTCTCACCTGATTTCTTCTGCTATTAATTCATCATTCAATAGTGTATTATTTAAATCCTAGGTGTTACAGCTATTTCTCTTTTTTATCTTGTTTCCTAATTCATTCAGTTATGATCTGATAGGATGAAAGGAATTGACTCAATTTTTTATATTTCCTAATATTTGCTTTTTGCCCTAAACTGTGATCTATTTTAGAGAACATTCCATGAGATGTTGAGAAGAAAGTGAAACCATTCATGGATAGATGAAATATTCTGTATATATCTGTTAGGTCCATTTAATTAATAGTATTTTTTAGTTCTGAAAAATCTTTACTTAGTTTATATCTGGATGATCTATCTTTTGAGGACAGAGGTGTGTTGAGATCACCCAGTGTTGTTCTATCATGGTCTATTTGATTTTTAATATTGAGAAGGGTTTATTTTATGTATGTAGATCCACCATTGTCTGGGGCATAAATATTTGCAATCATTATATTTTGTTGGATGATTCTTATAACCAGTATGCAGCGACTTTCTTTGTTTCCTCTGATTAACATTGACTTGACATCTACTTTGTCTAATACAAGAGTAGCTACCCTCTTTGTTTTTCTAGTACTATTTGTATGGCATATGTTTTCAGCTCCTTTCACCTTCAGTCTCTGTCTTTGTAAGGTTAGTCTCTTGCAAACACAATATTGTTGAGTCTTGTTTTCAATCCAACCAACCAATCTATGTCTTAAGATTGAAGAGTTTAGAACTTTTACATTCAATGTTATTATAGAGAGATGGTTTTTATTTCCTGCCTTTTTGACTTACCCCTAGGCTTCATTCAGATTTGATTGTCTTTTAATTGACTATTCTAGTGTAATTCATCCTATGCTGGTTTTCATTTTTATTTTTCATTTCTTCTTCATGAAATATTTCATTGACTATTTCATAGTACAGGCTTTATGATTATTAATTATTTTAGTTTCTGCTTATCATGGATGGTTTTTATTCCATCTTCAATCCTGAGGATCATTTTGCTGGACATAATAATCTTAGATGGCACCCATTTTCTTTCAGAGTGTGGTATTTATTATTTCAATCCCTCCTTGTTTCTAGGGTCTGGAATGAGAAATCAGTTGAAATCCAAATTGGTTTCCCTCAATGTGACCTGCTGTTTTTTTCTTGAAGCTTTTAGAATTATATTCTTATTCTGCATGTTAGACATTTACATTATACTGTATCTCAAATGAGATTGTCTTTGAGTCTATGAATTTGAATTCTGTATACATCTTGTATTTGAATTTCCATCTCATTTCTAAGATTTAGAAAATTTTCAAGTATTATTTCATTGAAAGGATGATACATTCCTTTAGTTTACATTTTGGAGTCTTGATCTACCCTGGTAATTCTTAAATTTGGACTCTTGATGTTATCCCATATATCTTGAATATTCTGGTCTTATCATTTTTTTATGGTTAACATTGTTTTCAAGTTATGTATTTTGTCTTCAAGACCTGAAAATCTGTCTTCAAAGTTGGTGATGCTTTCCATTTAATTTGGTTTATTATTTGGTTTCATTTCTAGGATTTCCTTTTTTTTTCAGAATCTATCTCTTTATTGAAATTATCTTTCACTTTCACTTTCTGTGTTTTCTAATTTCACTCCTGACATCTTCTTTTAGCCTGCTGAACAATTTAACCATGAACATTCTGAATTCTTTTTCTGACATTTCCACTGTTGTGTCAATGGAGTCAATTGTTTACGTGTTATGGCCTATTTGGGGTGGTTTGCTCCCATGCATGTTCACATTGCTTGTCTGTCTAACCATCTATTGAGATGGTTATTGCTTCCTTTTATAGTGTGACCCACTGTTCATAAATACGACAACATCTGTGCAATATTCGAAGGAAAGCCAGTGTTTGGTTGAGTATCCATGGTTGCTCATTATCCTGTGGTCCTTTGGCCAGTTTTGGTTGAATGGTGTTAGGGGGAAAGGGACCATTTTCAAAACCATTTTATGCCTTAATTTTAAAAATGAATGGTTGTGTGCTATTGGAGTAATGGAAAATATTTTTTCTCCATTAGGTCAAATGCAAGAATCCCTCTGCCCATGCCCCAGGGCTGTCAGAGAGCTGTCTGCTGTCCCACATGTGTCTGTTGGGACAGAAGGAGAACTGCTGGGAAGGAGGGTTCCTGGCTGCGTGACATCCAAAGGCAGTGGCAGCTTTGAGATCATGGACCCTGTCTTCCTGCACTTCCTCTGGGAACAGTGGAGTGGACAGCTGCTGAGAACACAGTGTGGGTGTCACCCAGCGTCAGACTGAGGGCTTCAGCAGGACAGGCTGGGAAGGACTGGTACCCTGCCTACACAAGTCCTTTCCCTTGGTATTGAAGCTAGAATAACCCAGCTCATGTGCTAATAAAATCTGGTTTTATTTATGTTTGGGCTGCTTTCTTTCAATTTTGGTATCAAGATTCTCCACTTTTAAAATTGCGTCTTCATTGCTTAGCTGTTCTGGGAACAATAGTAGGCCTCCTGCTGGTTCCACAGTGTAAGACCTGTTCACGTTTGACCACTTCAATCCAACATTTCCACTTGCTTTTTTGCTTTAGAAAGAGAAAATAATCCCCATCCCTCCACTCGAATAGAAGCATCTGCTAACCAAAGCCCATGAGTGGACTGTCCACTGGGTATTCACAGTGAGAGCTCCTGCCCTTGCTGACTCTGTGATCTCCTGGTATGAGGTCTCTACCCAGGAACTTGTGGCAATTTTTTTTTCATTTTTTGAAAATGATTCACCTGAATGATTCAAACTTTTATTGTGACTATAAATTAAAACTTCCAATGTGAAGGTTATATTCCATGTGCCCTCATTCTGTGATCTGGCTTGTTTTTCTGAGCTGATTCCGGACATGGGTTGTTGACCACAAAAACTGACCCAATAGTGGAGCATCCTGCCCTCAAATGAGACCTAATCCCACAGAAATATCCCACTTCCCTGGAGAATTCCAAGGGGGGCTTGGGACATCAGTCTGCCTCCTTCCTTCCTCCTCAACAAAGCCCAACACGGGTCCCTCCAGCGTTGGTGTCTCCAGGCCACAGGCTCCAGGCGTGAGTTGGTAACACTGGGAGGACAGGTGTCTGAGCAGGAGGGATGCGCCCCCAGGCTGGGTGGGTCGGAGGCAGGGCTCCATAAACCCCAGCGACCCACAAGCCTGTGCTTGGCTGTGCAGCTGGCACCTGCCTTTCCACACAGCCAAGTGGACAGCCCCAGTTTCCAAAGAGGATCCCCGCTTTCCAAGGGAGCTGTCTCCAGTCCATCTTAGGTCAAGCAGTGGACACACCAGTGCCAGAGTGTCCAGTATCCTTAGTTGCTTTTAGTTTAGAACTAAGTTCATGTCAGATAAGTACTCAGTTAAGTGCTCAGCCTGGACCTGCGCACACACCCCACCTGTGCTTTCTCCTCCACTCCTGGTTTGTCTCCTGATTTCATGGCACTCGTCAGGCTGTGCAGAGGAGCACCCAAGTGACAGGTTAAGGGGGACATGTGGGGTGAGACTTGGAGTTGGGGGAGGCACTGCTCTGGCTGGCCCTGTCATGCCCTGGCCTGTCCTCTGCCATCTCCTGATGGTTAACAGGCACTGTTGTGTTGGGGAGGCCCACTCTGTCATGGAACCATGGATCCTGAGAGAGATGGCAGGGACTCTTCTGATTCCAAACAGCACTATGTTCTCAGTCTTAGCTGGTCTGCACAGTGCCCAGGGTGGCAAGGATGGTCCCCCTAGCTTAGCCTGCATGACGCACCTGGGGACCAAGGGTACCAGCTGCTGTCATCTGACTCTGGACTATCCTCAAAGTCCTTGTGTTGAAGGCCTGGTTCTTTAACCTGTGTCACTACTGGGAGGTGCTGGAACCTTTAGGAAGTAGGGCCTGGTGGGAAGTGAGGTCACTGGGGATGTCCCCTGGAAGGGGAAATGGGGCCTAGCCCTCTCCCTGCCTGTGCTTTCCAGTGTCACCAAAGGCCAGGTGCACAGACCTCCTCTTGTGCTGCTGCCATAATGCATTGTTTAAACACAGGCCCAAAGCAATAGGGCCACATGACTATGAACTGAATCCTCTGAACCTTCCTTCCTTATAAGGTGATTATCTCAGGTATTTTGTCACAGTGATGGAAAGCTAACACACCATCTGTAATCCTCCCAGAGCCCAGAGGGTCCTGCACAGTGCTCTGCTGCCTTTCCTCTCCACATTACAACATAGCAAGTTTCTGCCTCTGTGGCCCTGAGAAGCCCTGATGTTGGCACCGCAGGGAGCTCCTTCATAAGACACCATCCAGGGGCATGCAAGTCTACAGGGTGCCCCTCCTTGCCTTTGTCCACTAGTCACTCTGTGTCGCAGTCACAAGTCCTATGCAGTGTGCATGCTGGGGGCATGTAAATATATACATGGCAAGTTAGGCTTGCTCTCCACATAAACACACGGCCCTCTGCTGAGGGACCTGGGGTGACCAGCACCATGCCTCTCCACACCCTGAAGCCTCCTCACTTACAGGACAGCTGGCCTCATACCCGAGCCTAATCCCTTCACCCTCATGTCCTCGACTGACAGCTCTCCCCAACCCTGCAGCTAGTGTGTCAAGAAGTCGCCCACATCATGCCTTGAAAGTGGACAACATGGAGCTGGTGGCCATGCAGAGGCCACTGTGACTGTGAGAAAGGCTCACAGGAGTTGCAGAGATAGTGGTCCTCATGCCATGGAGTGGCCTGACCAAGGTTGGAGCTGCCACCAGGACTCCAGTTCTGTGAGAAGTGGTCTCTTCCTGTGGACGCTTCTGCTCAGCCTTGCTGCCCCTGGAGCTGACGCAACGTGAACTGCCATGGCGGACACTTGTTTTCTTGATGGTACTTATCCCGCATAACAGGATAAGCAAAAATGCTGAATCATGCAAAGTCCTCCCTGTCTTCATGCCTTTATGAATTTTTAAAAATTTCTAATGGAGCTGCATTATTTCCTAAATATATTTGATCACATAATTTATTACAACTTCTCAGCAGGAATCCTTTTGGAGCATTTGGGGAAATACTGTCTTAGTTTAAAACCTGGCTTGGCTCTGAGGAAACGATGGGGTGGGCAAAGCTCCTTCAACATCTGTCCCCTGGCTGAAGGGAGCAGTGGTCTTAGAAAGGCTTCCCACCATGCCATACAGATTCTGGCTGGCTCACGGGCCACCCTCAGGCCTGCTTCCCACAGTGAGGCTGCAGTGAGGAAGAGGCCCTCCTGGGCTGAGCCCCTGCTGCACCCCACCTGGCTCTCTCTGGCCTCCCAGACCCCTCCAAAGCTGGGAAGTCCTGGCCCAGCCTGTCTCGTGTGTCAAATATGAGGCTGGCACCATGGTCCAGCTGGTCTTTGGGGTGGGGACCATCCCTGGTCATAGGAGCTCCAGTATCCTTGCTCTGCCCTCTCATGTAGGAGCTGTGGTTCCTGATGGACTGTGGAAATGGCCCCCACGGGCAGTCTCCTGCACAGGGAGCCCCTGGCTGGCTGGTCTCAGGGCCCCCTCCACCTGCCACATTTTAAACAAAATTGCTCCAGCCCAGGTCCAGCCTGCTGGACAGGGTTGCAGGAGAGGAACGACCAGTCACAGGCTCTGTGTCTTTAAATGCCACCTGTGTCACTGCGACCTCTCTGACCCGACTCAGCGTTTTCACGTTCAAGCTCTGCAGTGGCCGTACCGATGCTTCTTTCCAGCATTTGTGCACTTCCTGGGGTCATTCCATCTTCTGGCCATGGTCCTGCTGGTGGCATACACCCACTCTCTGGCAGAGCCCCTGCCACACAGACTCCCTCATGGGAGTGAGACCACCCCAAGCAGGAGCCAAGGGCCGGGGAAGGCCGTCCCTCCTGGGGCAGGCTGGGCTCACCCAGCAGTTTCTCACAGCCAGGCCCCAAATGCAGCCAGAGGCCGGCACCCAGCTGGCTCCTGCAAGCCCTCCCTCTCGGCTGCCTGCCTAGATCTCATTCAGCAGGGCTCTGTCTGGGCTCCATCTGTTCTCTGCTAATGGAAACTGGAGTGTGGGAGTGGAGGTTTTTGAAACAGGTTTTTCAGGTGGGGTCACCATTGATTAACCTTTCTTTATGCCACAGCTTTCTCCTCTGGCCCAAGTCTTGTGACTAATACCTGGTGCCTTGTGAGCCACCATTTGCAAGGTTCGAGTGCTTCTGTGGGATGGGACCCTGCACTTGTGTGGCCTGTGGCAGGAACATGGGTGGTGGAGCATTCACCAGCTATTTATAAAGATAATTGTTGCCTGCAAGGCTTCTAGACACCCACTTATCCACACGCCAGGGAGGAGCCAGGCTCTTTATCAGGTCTGGACTTAATAAATGAGAAATAATGTGGGCTGTGGAGCTGGCTACAATGTGTTTTCTCCAGTAATCCTCTGTTTCTACTTTCTGCTCAGAATTGTGTCCACAGCAAACAACTTTGCCAAGTGGTACAGCTTGGCTTCCCCACCCCTGAGGACAGAGGGTCACAAAGGACGCACTTTGCATGTAATCGGATGCAGAATGGGGCAGAGCCCCGCTGTCCTTGCTGCCCTTTTGTGAACAAGTCTAATCTCAATCTGGAAACTGTTCCTGATGGCTTTCCAACCACACACTCCAGCAAGCTCTGCTTCCTGGGCCAGGGAGGACTGCCCCACCCCGGGGCAAGCTAGACAGGAGCCTGACACCACAACACCCACAGAGGAGCCAGGACAGCCTGCAGAGGGGAGCCCAGTCAGCCCACACTGGCCCCGTTTTCTGCAGACCTGTTCAGACCAAGGGACTTCGGGTGGATCTGACCGCTTCTAAGTGGTCAGGAACCATCGTAACACTGAATAGGAGATAAAGCTTTAGTTCCAAAATTGTGCTTTTTCAGGTAAATTTACATCTTAAATACCCAAGGTGTGTGTAGATGGTTTCCTCAGGGCCCCAATGAGAACTTTCTCCCACCTTTCCAAACTCCCTGGGTCAGGCTTGGGGTCTTACTTAGTTCTTAGTACTCCAAGCATGCCAACAGTTCTGCTCAGGTTAAAACAGTTTGTCATATTAATAGAAATTTATATGCCCACACATGTTTTAACATTTTTCTAGGTAACTGACGGAGCCATGTCAGACACTCCCCCTGGGTCAGTGGAGTCTGAAAGGCCAGCCAGTCTCACAGAGACACCAATAGGCCAGCGCAGGTCAGAGGGAGGAGGCAAGGCTCCTGGGCCCCACACTGGGCATTTGCTCACCATGGGCATTTGCTCCAGGCTTCTTCTGGAGTCTTCATAATTCATATCCCACCTGGGGCTTGGGGCTGCAGGAGGGATTGAACACAAGAGTTCCCAGCAGGAAGGAGACCGTGGCCGTGGCCCCTGGGGCATAGCAGGCACTTTTCAATCATACAGTGAGTCACGCCTCAGAGACAGCACCCAGAATGGCTAGCACCCCAGTCTCAGAGGACTGCAGGTCACACAGAGGACTCCAAGGTCCGGGAGGGAGTTGGACAGGTACCAGGTTAAGCAGTTCTTGCCTCTCACCTCTCATCCTCAAAACCACAGGCAACTCCAAATCCTCCTGCTGACTCGGTTCTGGGTTCTGGTCCAGCAGGGCCCCACTACAATAACCTAAAATCCCCAGAGGCCTGGGGAGGTGACCCACAGGCTGTTGTTCCACTGAATGAGAGTGGCTTTGTTTCCTAAATCAGCTGTACTTCCAGAGCTGAAAATGGAGGAGCCTCCCCATGGAAGACCCTTCCTGCTGGTGATGGGATCTGCCAGTGTCCTGTGGAGATTGCACAGGGTGTCTTGGGACACGGGGTCCTGGGGACCTCTGAATAGTTCATGGGGCTCAAAGTCATAGTCCTTTCTAAGGCCAAGTTTAAAAACATATTTATATAAATATAAATGTTCTCTCAAGGCATCAAAAATGACAATTTTCACAATCACAAAAACTGTTTGAAATAGGAGTATGCTGCATACATACAAGGCCGACTTGCTAAGGGACAGTCAGAGTTTTGGGCAGACCCTGATTCAGCTGTGATAAGCCCTAGAAACAGTCTGATCTACTGAGATAGCGAAGCCAGTGTCCCTTTGTTACGGGTATGTCCATCTGCCCCACACACTGTGGTGGCCCTGAATCTTCTGTGGTGGCTCCTAATGTGGAGAAGAACTGAGTTTTGAATTTTATTTGATCACAAATAAATTAAATTCAAATTTAAATTTAAAAAACCACACATGGCAAGTGATTTCCTCATTGGACAGTGCAAAAATTGGGGGGGGGGGTAGTGGATCTTTTTTTTGAGTTATTGCTCCATACAACTCTCCACCACAGGGGCAGAAAACCATGTGGAATAAGCACAGTCATCCTGTGACTCAGAAAAATTGATTTTTATAAGTCAAAAAGTTAATGTTAACTTCATATGTTTTCTTTTTCATTGATATAGCACAATAATATCCCTTTTGAACTTGAGATGAGAAAAAGAGAATCCATCACTACCAATTCATTGCATTTGCTGATGTCCTTATGGGATAGTGTTTAATTCAGATGTTGTTCATTTCTTTTAAAATGCTGTCTCATGGGTCAATTACACAAGCAGATGTACCCCCACAAGACACAGATCAATATAAAGGCAATTAGCAATATTTTGATTCTTTAAAAATAAAACAATGAAGAACCTTCTTCCTAAGAGGCTCTTGTGGGAAGTGCTGTTCAATAATAAGATAATAAAATGTTTGAATGCCAGTGTCATCGAAGGCCGATAGCAACAGATCTTGTTCTTCTCTTGATTTTATTTTTATAGACAGGATAAATTGAGTTACACCAGCTCACTGATCAACAGCCTGAAGTGCCTTCTAACAGCCCCCACTCACCCTGAGAAGGACCAGCTGAAGGGTGACTGGGAACAGAGGTGGCCTTCCATGCTGGCATGTCTGACAGGCCATGAGGAGAGAGGGGATGCTGCCCTTGGTTGACCTGGTGTTAGGAAAGTTGCAGTGACCCAAACAGTAAATAACAGGTGGTCCTGAGATCAAGGACACGTGATCTGGGACATCTCCCAGGAGCTCTGGGCTGGAATGAAGCAGACCAATGCTTCCCCACCACGGCCCCTGGTTCCAACGCAAGCCAGAGAAGACTTTTCGAAGTCTGGCCAGGACTTGGAGTTAACAAACTGTTTAGAAACACCTTCATTTCTCATTGGTAAACATGGCATCTGCTGATATATATTGAGGAACTTAGTGTTTTCCTGCAGTGTTTTCTGGTACATTACCTGAACTCATTGCCAATGCACACGTGAAGCTACATGGCCAGCTAGCATTGAACCCCAGTGTTCTGCCACCAGCCATGGGCTTTGCAACAATAATTTGACAGGTGATAAAAAAAGAATAAGCTCTTTGGTGTAATTTTTATAGTCTATTCTTCACCATCTCTGTCATTGAAGTGGAAGGAATGAAGATGTACAATTTAACCAGTATGTTTAGACGCATCCAACAGATATTTTTCTTTTGGAGATTAATTGAATTACACCTATAAAATACTTATATTGTATGCTTATCATCCAGAGATGATTTTGAGTAATTGGGAGATGATGTTTCCGCTACTATGAGAAGATTGCTACTGCAGCTCAGTGGCAGTGGGGTGCCCTGGCACAGGACAGTCTTGGTTTTTGCCAGTGTCCTCTTGGAAGGTGTCTCAGCTCTGAACTCCATGTTCTAATGAGAAAGGTTCCTGTTACTAAACCTTCCCTGCCTGGCCCTGCCTGTGCCTGAGTGCTTCCTGCATTGGCACAGGGGCAGGGAAATCAGCACCCTTGGAGGACGGAGGTGGGCTGACTGTTCCTGTCCACTGCCAAAGCCACGTCATTTCAGGGAGCCTGCCTCCACATGGCCCCTTCCTCTTCACATCCCTGCAAGGCTGGAGATGTGGGAACCAAGCAGAGCCCCTGTAGGCCCAGGGATGAGAGTCGGGGTGCTGGCAGTGGCATGCTGGAGAATGTTTATCAACTGGTGCTCAGAAGACACCACAGGACTTAGCACAGACAGAAACAGAAGCAGGAAGAGCCTGCCCCATCTGTGGGAACAACTGGCTCCCCTGTAAACACACAGTGGCCGACTGCAGGGGGCAAGGTGACCCTTGACTGGGGGGTGGGGTGGCCTGGTGCCAGCTCTCCTGACCCACCTGGCCATGAGCACCACGTCCTGTAGCCAGTGCCATCGCCAAACGCGATGTGTGCCAAAACACGAGCATCCACTCCACGGCTTTGGAGAAGCCAGCTTTTCTATGGCTATAGTGCCTGTGCAGTTGCCACCCACCATGGCCTTTAAGCCCAAAACATAAACTTGGCTCTCGTCAGCACCGCAGGGTTATGTCCCTCAAGCATTTGTGAGGAGTGACATTGTCAGGTGGATCCACCATTGTTCTGTGGTTGGGATTTCTTGTCTGACAGCAGAGTCCCCTAGGCCAGGCTCCTTGCTCCTCCTGTGACAAGTATTGGCAGGTTAAGTTTCCTGCGTGTCCACAGATTCACCAACTTCAATGTTCCTGTGGCTGGAGGGACAGTGGAGGCTGGTGGGTGGTGCTGTCCTGCCCACCCTGCAGATCTCAGTCCTCCACTGAGTCTAGGGGAGCCAATGGGGACTGACTTCCAGGTTCCAGTGGACTGTCCCCTAACCGGCTACAGGACAGGCAGCCTTCCCCTGCCCTCCTCACATGTCCACCCACATGGGGCCATCCCCTGCTCCATCCCTGACCCTCAGCACAGCAGCGGCTCCTGGTGGTGGCTGGCATGTCACCTAGAAGATGAGAGAGAGAACTCCTGGAACAAGCTCTTTACTGAGGGCCCACCCAGTGTCAGGGTGATGATGGGTCCAGGTGGAGGACACATGTTGAGGCAGTCCACAGGGTGAATGCATTGCATTCTATGAGGGGCAGACTGCAGATGAACCCACAGGAGGTCTGTGTCCAGGTTTCAGCTGAAGCAAGCCCCAGAGAGCAGCAAAGCAGGGAGGTGGGTGCAGAGCTGTGTGCACTGCTTATGGGGAGGCTGTGGAGGGATTCCCTTACAGGACAGCAGCCTGGGCTGGGCTCAGGGCTGAGCCTTCCCTGGCTGGAGGTTTGTAACCAGTGGTGCACGGAGAGAACAGGAAGCGGAGGAGAGAAGCAGTTGTGCTGACCCGGCAGGGCCCCACAGGCCACGCTGCAGACTCTGGCAATTAATCCGAGTGGAATTTGATGCCCCTACAGGATTTGAAACCAGGGGCAGCAACATTTGTGCAGGGAGGGGTGGTCTCTGATCTCTGTGGGAGGGACCAGGTCCTCAGAGGACCCTGGAGGTGGGGGTGGTGGAAAAGGCAGGGTTGAGGCTTGGCAGGAGGCCACAACATGGGTGTAGGGAGCATGCACAGCTGAGCAGCACAGCCTCTGCTTCAGGCCAAGGCCAGGGACACTCATGTGGCAGAAGGTGAAGGAGGATACGGGAGAGCCGAAAGCTCAGGGCCAGCCAGGCTGGGGGCACTAGTGCTAGATAGCACGGCAAGTGAGGTGGCATCTGGCACTTTCTAAAGAAAGGTGTGGAGGTGGGGAATATGGAGACATTTCCAGACCAGGTTGAGCTGGTTCCCGTGAGCTGCACACAGACACATGGGCAGTTTGGCCTCCTATCAGGTGAGGACATCTGGCTGAACTCCTGCTACCCCATGAATGATCTGGAAACTTCCTGTTCCCATTAGCAGATGTGACCAGAGTTGTCTGGACAAGGGAAGCACCCCAGCCCCAAACATCACCATGGCCACATTCAGACTCTGGCTGTATTGTAAAATAACCTATTCCTCAAGTGACTAGTGTGCACACATGACTGAGCAGCATGAATAGAGAGAGAGCACAGCACCCTTGCAACAGCCTGGATGAGAAGACTCTGTGTCCAGTTCAGCCCAAAGCAGAGGACCTCAGATTACATAAACCAGTCTGGTTCCTGCTCTGCCTGTGTCTTAATGCTGTAGTCAACAGACCTCTGCTTCCTGGGACAGGAGGTACTGGGCCTCTACTTCCTGGGACAGAAAATAATGGGCCTCTGCTTCCTGGGACAGGAGGTACTGGATCTCTACTTCCTGGGACAGAAGGCACTGGGCCTCTACTTCCTGGGACAGGAGGTACTTGACCTCTATTTCCTGGGACAGGAGGTACTGGACCTCTACTTCCTGGGACAAGAGGCACTGGGCCTCTACTTCCTAGGGCAGGAGGCACTGGGCCTCTGCTTCCTGGGGCAGGAGGTACTAGGCCTCCAATTCCTGGGAAAAGGGATACTAGTCAGTGAAGACTGCCAAGTCTATCTAAGAGCTGGGGCTGGGGCCATGGAGGGTCTGCTGGATTTGCTGGCTGCTGTGGTTCTCTGCTGGGCTGGTGATGCCATAGTAATTCCACAGGAGACTTTTCCAAAACACATATACCTGCCTTGGCCAACTTCACTCTTCTGCCCTGCATGGTCCAGAATCTCAGGACAGCAGCAGGGAGGCATCATACTGGGGGACAAAGACTTCCAGGGCCCCTGGCCATGGCTCTCCCAGCCAGGAAGGCACCTCATCATCTCTGCTTCCTGTCTGCCATTCTTGGGAGATGCTGAGCGCAGGTCTGCAGACAGTGCGTCACGTGGCCACAGGCTGCTCTACAGAAAACCAGAGCAACACTTCTCCACTCACCCTTCATCTTTCCATATTTGTTTATGCAGCACATCCTTGGTGATCAGACCCACAGAACAGTGGTGGCTCTTGCCCTCCAGAGGACCTTGAGCAGGCTGCAGCGTCCCCTGTCTACAATGACAGCAGGAAGAAAGCAGGCCAGGAGGAGGCCTGAGCTAGGCAGTGGTGGCCCTGGCTCTTCTCCTCAGTATGGTCAGATTGCCCTCCCTCCCATGGGCCTGTGGGTTGGGACTGAGTGGAGACTAGACCCTGGGACCCTATTCAGGGCCCTGTGGTGGAGAAGCTCTGAGCACCTCCCTGTGACACACACTGCCTCCCCGCCCAGCTGGGCAGACATCTGCACACTCTGCAGGAGGGTGCTTCAGCAGAGCCCTCAAGAGCTACCTCTTGTGCCACCCAGGGAGCACCAGGACAGACAGCATGGGCTTAATTGAACATGCATCCTTCACAAAAGTCCAGATGACCCAGATGGGTGCCCTGAAGCTGCACGGGTTGTGGGACAGCAGATGGACTGGCGGGAAGCCTCGCTAACCCACAGGGCCAGGGCTTCTGACTCCACCAGGAGGAGACCAAAGCCAACATGCTGGAGTGTCTGAGGCTATTTCTGGACACATGTGATCTCTGCCCCTCCCCTGCTGTCCTCACCCCTCTAGAAAGGTCTGGGCAGGGTTCTCAGGCAGGGTTCCCAGGTCAGCAGTGGTCAGTATGGCCTGCTTTCCTGAGTGACACACCCTCCAGGACCCCAATCTGTATCCTGCTGGGCCTCAGCAAACCCTGCAGGGTTGACAGTCTGCAGTCTGAGGGCCTCACCTCATGCAGGGATGTCGCAGTGGGGAGCCCTGCCTCCAGATGGAACTGCAGTGTGTGGTAGTGGAGTCTGCCCACTGCAAAGCTGGGAGCAACGGTGAACTCAGAGGCACCCAGGAGGACCCACACTGCTTTGTGCACACACTCCTGCCATGCTGCTTTCAGCTGGGTCACAGGTTCCTGCAGGAACAGAACCCACAGTGGGATGCTTGAGGGACCAAGCATTCAGTCCAAGCCTGCTGGAAATAGGGCTGAGCCTCCCGGACCAGGTTCCAGGGCTCAGTCTGCCACCTGGGCTCATGTCTGTGTCATCACACACATGAGAACCCCTCTTGGCCATTAGTGGTGCCCCAGGGTCCAATGTGCATGCCTAGTTCACACCCATGGTGTGTGCTGTTGCATCAGTTTTCACATCAGACTGATGTGACTCACTTGGCCTGAACACAGACACAACCAGGATTGGGTCTCTTCCACCCTCACCCCTGCAGCCCTGCAGAGAAGGCCAGACCACAGCCAGGAGAAGCCCGCACTGACCAGCAGAGACAAGGTCATAGGGCAGCTGCTCAAGTAGCTCAGGTAGCTGGGGAGAAAGCCATGCACTCTGGGGCTCTGGGGACCTGGCTGACCCCAGGCTGGTTGAACCTCATGGCGTGCTGGGGTCCCTGCCTGTGACACTCCTTGCTGCAGTCCCTGGATGCTGTCCCTGTCACTCCAGGGGCAGGTCCATGAGGACACTGCAAGAAGAGAAGGTCGTGCTTGTCTGGCAGAGGAGGCAAGCCCAAGCCCCAGGTCAAACCATGCAGCCTCTGCAGAGGGACTTCCGGGACCCATCTGAATTTGCTCAAGTGGGCCATCTCTGAGGTGTTCCATCTCAGGAAACCAGAGGGGAGGCCTCCCTGGCCTGTTCCCTCCTCTCAGCAAAAGTAATTTTCAGATTTGGGACTGGAAGAGGCGTGGGAGGATACCAGGTGCTCCCTGAGCCTTGTTCCCTCTCCCTTGTCCTTAGAATTCCTGTGTGTCCTGCAGACTTTCCAATTTCCAGTCACACAGACCAAAAAGGTTTCTCTCAGAGGATAAGGAAAACAGGAAGGATGGCACCCCTGCGCCTCCTCTGTGTCTGGCTGTTCTGGGTGCTTCCAGGTCTCTCTCATGTACTTTCCCAGTAAATAGGACAGTGTACCCTTAAACACAGGAGGGTCCAGGGGACCTTCCAAGGCCACAGGGTCACTGCATGGGGAAAGCTGGTAAACAAACAAGCAGAGTCCTCAGTGCCCTTGGATCAGGCACTGAGAGGTTCCAGGCCTCTCTTCCAGCATCGGTTTTATGACTTTGGGCAAGTAGTTCCACCTCTCTGAGTTTTGGGCTCCACCTTCAAGTGACAGTGAAGACAGGTTTCAACTCCAGTGGGGGCAGGTCCCAGGTGCCCCAGCTGCTGCCCCTGGGCACTGGAGCCACAGCCTCAGGTGTCCTCAGACTCACACGGGGCTCCTGTGCAGCCCTCTGCTGTGTGAGGTGGAACCTCAAAGGCAGAGCAGGGCCTCCAATACCATCATTGTCTCTCAGGGCAGAAGCAGAGGGAAATGAGCTTTCCAGTTAGATATCTCTTCAGGGAGTGTCAAATGAAGCATGAGTGCTCAGAGCTGTGGGGAGGAATCTCTCCTCAGACACGGAAGGTGGAATGTGGCAGGAGAGAGAGGCTGGCCAGGGAGGCTCCTCCTGCTGCCCAGTCCAGACCCAAGGGTACCAGCCTGCACTGGAGGGGGCCCTCCCTCGCCTGGCCCGCCACACCCACATTGCTGCCACTTCCACAGAGTCAGGGAAGAGGGACAACCAGGTACCGAGGCAAAAGTCGACCATTTATTTTTCTGAAGAAGGACAACTGTTTCTGGTTCTGGATCATTGACGCTCCTCACCTCTATGAGTGACAGAGAAGGCAGGAAGTGCCAGAAGACAGCATGATGTCATGCTTCCACAGGGTGTTCCCCAACAGAATGAGAACCTCAGCACCCGCCAATTCTTCCTTTACACTCTAAATGTATTTTATCTGTTATGTATTCACACTGTGCAAGGTGAGGAGAGAACACGAACACAGTGCCTGCCCAGAGGGTCACGTGTCCAAACCCAGGGCACTGGCTTGAAACTGTGGTGGCTTCTGCATGTCCACACTGTGAGCAGCATGCCTGCCCAGCTCCTGACCTCACACAGGGGAGGGTGGGAGGTAGTGGCTGACCTCCACATGGGCAAGGGGGCCTCAACACAGGGTGATGGGGCCAAGCCAGTGGGCAAGCAGACCTAGGGCTGCAGGCTCAGTGGGGAATAGCAAGGAACCCCCTTCCACACACCCTGGACTCAGGAAAGCAGTGGTTCCCAGCCCCGGCCCCAGGTGTGAGTGTCCTCTCCAGATCTCCCGGGAGGCCGTCGTCCTACAACCTCCTCCCACCTACCCCTCTGACCCCTCCCTCCTGGCCGCTTCTCTCAGCTTCCTGAACACCATTTTGTTGTCTCTCTGGGCTCATGAACCTCCAAGGAGCCCACGCCTCTCTTTGTTCTTTTTTTATTTGATCTAATTGGGCATGACAGTAGAATGCATTTGTGCATTTTGATAGATCATACGTAAATGCAGTTAATCTCTCATTTTTCTGATGGTACATGTTTTAGGATCACTCTGGTCATGCAGGTAGTGATGTCTTTCACTCTGCTGTCCTTCCTACCCTCCACCCATCCCTCCCCACTCCCCTCTACCTAATATAAAGTAACCCTATTCTTCCCTAGTGCCCCACCCCTATCATGAAATATGCTAAGTGAAAGGAGCCCACGCATTTCTGAGAAACATTTTTTGAGCAATTTTATGTTTGATTATGATTTCGTTTTGTGGAGAGTTTGGGTTAAAAATCTAACAGGAAATCATTTTCCCCACAAAATTTTGGAGGCCACCTTCCTGTTTCTCCTGGGCTTCAAATGTCCTGTCAAGGACCTCCTGTCAGTCTCATCATGGTCCTGCTCTCTGGTCACTGTGGGATCTCCAGAAGCATCTGAAGTCTTTCCTCCTTGTCCTGCCAGCCTCCCCAGAAAGGGGCCCTCCAATGTCCTGCCAGAGAAATGAGTGCCCAGGGAGGTTCCAGGGGAAGAAAGTCTCCTTTCCACACTCTGTGGGCTGGCCTCTACCTGGATTGGGTCAGAGGCCACTTCATCCCACAGCCTTGGGCTGGGGTGGGTGTAGTCATTCACCTGGGGAGGGTGAGCACCTGGGGACCTACCTGCCTCTGAGGTAGACCTCCAATCAATCCTTCTGCTGAGTTCCCATGCCCCAGCTTCCACACTGACCCTCCTTGGAATCCACAGATGAATTTGCTTCTGGCTCGCCCAAGGTCAGCTCGGCTCCCGGCTGCCACCCCATGATCTGCCTCCAGGTTCCAAAGCTTGGTTACCACTGCCCACTCCAACCCGCCCCCCTTTTTTCTGCCTTGAATTTGTGTCTTTTTTTCTTTTCCCTTTTTTTTAATTTTTGGTCATTGGGATTTGGTGATCACTCTGCCTGTTAGTTACAATCACAGCCCCTTTTATGTTGAGACAGGGACTTACAAAGTTAGCCAGGCTGATCCTGAACTTGCCATCTGGGGTTACAGGTGTGTACCACTCTGCCCAGCTGAGTTTGTGTCTTTTAAAAAAGACCACTTCCTGTTATTTATAGAGGCTTCAGGAAGTGGTGGGTGAGCAGGGTCAGTCTGTCTAATCCTAGACTGCCTGGGTTCATGTGGACACGATGAAACCACCTGGCTCTCTCATCACTCTATATGTAAAGGGAGGGCAGGGGTGCTCCCCAGCTCTGCAGAGTGTGGGCCTGGCCAGGCAGCCCTGTTCCAGGTGGTAGGTAGATTAGTCAGCTAGGAACAGGTGGGTGGAGGGAAGGGACAGTGAGGGGACATCGGGCCTGTGCACCCAGAAGAGTGCAGGAGCCACACAGCTGAGACCGTGGGAACCTGATCTGAATGGGTGAGATCTGGGGAGTGAGATAAGAGTGCAAAGTCCACCCCAGGCTGCAGAGAACTCTAATCCCTCGAGGGACTTATTACTTAAAAACCTGGACCTAACTAAAGTAGAGAAGTATGGGAAAAGTGGGGTCTGGTACTTCAACCCCGGCAGCTGCAGCTACTGATGACCCCTCAGGGGCACCGTGCTTTTCAGATAAGTCCCAGCATTTCCCCCACAACCACCTGCATCACAACCACCTGTCAACCAGTGCCCAGGTCCCCATGGAGGAGCCTGCTGGTGCTATTCAAAAGGTAATGAACTGGTCTAGGGGAGAAAAGGAAATCAAGGTGTGAATAAAGGACTCAGTTTCCTTAAAAACTCCAGCCTGTGAGCATATGCCATCCTCTTTTCAAGGTGCTCTGAGAAGGGCCATGCCATCCCTATGCCATATGTAGCTCTGTGTTTCACTGGTGTTTTCCTGGTGTGGTCACAAGGACTGGCTGTTGAGGTCTGTGGAGGCTGCCCCAACTCAACCTGTCAGGCCCCCAGCTCCACCACACAGGGACCTGAACTCACTCAGGCAGGGCACTGGGGGTGCCTCCCTGCAAAGCTGCATGGTTGTGAGCCACAGAGCCCCCTGATGGGACCCAGGAAGGCATTCCCTCTAGCCCCTCCATCTGTATTTTCAGGCCAAGTGCTGTCCCTGGCATTTACAGTGCTGGGATTGATGAAGGAGGCCACGGAGGAAATTCCAAGTCATCACTGTTTTTAGCTCCTTTGTATGTCCTTCAATCGCTGGTGGTTTTAGGGCTTGGAAGGCAGAGCCTGTCTGCACAGGGATTCTGCAGGGAGGACCAGTCTGTTCCCAGGAATGGACAGTCCAGTGCCAGAAGAGAACTTGCTGGTAATGCAGGAGAGGGAAGCAAGGGTGAGGGGGGTCTGGGGTATGCTGCCCTAAAGGCAGATCTGGGGAACTCTTGGTGCTGACCCTGTTCCTGACAGAAGTCCCTGAGTAGTCAGAGGAGGACTTGTCAGCATGCCCAACTGTCCCTTGAATTCTGGACTAGGAGGACGGAGCAGAGACCAAAGGGAGGAGGACACAAACCACAGCCCTGGGATAAGGCTCCTGACCAGGAGGCAGGCCCACCTGGTTGGTGTGGGCTAGAAGTGTAGCATGGTGGGACCCACTGGGACTCACAGGCAGAGGAGGCAGGCTGGCTCATGTGGCCTGTTGTGGTTTGCATCTGGAGTGACCAAAGTCTCTTATTGAAGTCTTTGTCCCAAGGATGACATGCCCAAGATTGCAGGAAGTGGGAGAAGAGGCTGGGGACCATGGCCAGGGCTGCTGGGATGAGCAGGAGCCAGAGGGAGGATGAGAGATACATGGAACTGGAGATGAGCCTTCAATCTGGGGAGCTAGGCCTGCGGGACCCTGCCAGGCTCTCCAGGAAGAAAGAGAGAAACTCCAAGAACATTCACAGCTAAGGAGGAAGTGAACAACACAGGAGGGCACCTTGAGGGGCCTTGAGTTTCTCCTTGCTAACAGAATTTGAAAGTCAGAAAGTTCTAGAGTGGTACCTGTAGCCGATGCAGGGAGGAGTGCAATCCAAGACTCCCACTCATTTGGGAGGAGAAGCTGAGCAGAGGCCACCTGCCAGTGCTCAGTGTTCAGAGTACTCTTCTGGGCAGACACTCGAGGAAGCAGGGGAAAGGCAGCCTGGGAGCAGCCGGTAAGCACAGGAAACCCACCTGGCTGAAATTGCAGGACGGCCATCAAAGTGGCAAGTGCAAGTGACAAGGAGAGTCAGCAGGGACTCCATGTGGCAGAGGCCACGGGCATGGTATATTGGCACACGCAGCCCAAGTGGACCAGCTCACCTGAGGCCTACCAGGGCAGGGAGCGCCATGTCCAGGAGAAGGTCAATGTTCCTCTCATGAAGCAGGTGGGAGCATGAGCACCTGGAAGGAGCCTGTCACTAGCAGCAGGGCCAAGCAGGAGCAGGAGGAGACAGCATGGCCTGCCAAGAGCAGGCAAGGAAGACTGAACCATGAGAGCAAGCCCTCACAATGGCAGGAATAGAGCAAAGCACTTCTGCAGTCTGTGCACTGACCACAGCGCCAGTCCTACCAGGGGCAGAGGCAGTGAGTAGGGTGAGGAGTGGGCCCTGGGCCATGCTCTGTGGCCAGAAACAACTTCGGAGAGGCTGGAGGCAAGGGGACATCAGGTCCATGAGAGACATGCAAGGAAGGGCAGCAGAAACCCAGGGAGATAGAAAGGAACAGGAAGGGCCCTCTCTGCAGGCCAAGGAGGGAAGGCAGAGTGGAGGTGGGTGCGGGTTGTGGCCTTCTCAGTGTGCCTGGCTGGTGCTGCAGGATGGCATTGTGGCACCATTTCTGACAGGTATGAATGGCTGAATTATCTCATCGCTATGCATTTTTCAGGTCCTTTTCTACCAAGAGGTGAGCAGACTGAAGAAATCTCTGGTCTTCTGTGGAGATAGAGGCCTTGATCACTTGCCTCTCATTAGGGAATTTCCAGTGGTTTCTCCAAGTGGCTCAAAGTGGTGCTGCTCCTTCCAGCCAATGGATGAAACTGCACAGGTGGATCCAGTCTTCCACTTTTCCCCAGGCTTCTGGGATGAGACTAGGCTTCCTCTCTGATCTCCCTGGTGGGCAGGCCTGGAGGCCAAAGCAACAGGGCCTAAAGAGAGGGGTTGGTGCAAGTCGCCCCATGTCCTCATCTGTGAAATAGGAACAGTAGCACCCACCTCACCAGGAAGTTGAGAGAATCACTGAGTTACCAAGGGACCAGCACACAGCTGGTGAAAATATCTCTCCAATGGCTCCTCAGCAGGTAAGCTGGCAAGGGCATGGTGCCTCCTGGGGAGGCTTGTGGGCTTGCTTTCCTAGCTGTGGTCCAGTCTCTAAGGACAGACGATAGCCAATGCATTGTGCTGTGACTCAAACACACTCAGATAAGAAGACTGTGTGTTTGTGGAAGCTCAGCCCACCTGCATTCTAGCTGGGGTCCACGGTCCACAGAAAAAGAATAAAGATTTATATTTTAAGGATGAAATACTTTTCAAAAGAGAAATATAACCCTCTGATTCACCTGTGTTTTGAATCAAGAACAGGCAACATCACTTATGGGAGAGTAAAAATAAATATTAAAATGTGCATTAAAATCTCCATTTGTCACTCATAAAGGGCCCAGGAAGATGCACAAATGGTGGGAACTCGGGGGAGGTGGGTACTCAGGGGAGGAGAGACAGAGGGGCAGGGCAGGGGGCTGGCTGGAGCTCCAGGAGAAGGGGAGACTCCACTTCCCCTGCTGGACTCTTGGCTTGAGTTTGCTGTGGGCTCCAGGGGAGTTCCTTCCATGGTGAAGCTCTTCTCCTCTAGTGAAGCGAGAATCTCATTCACTGCTGCCTGGGCTGGGGAGGGTCAGTGTGCTCAGCACAGGAGTTACTCGGTGGTGACAGTAGTGACCATGGTGATGGCAGTGATGCCGTCACTGTGGTATGTGGTAAGGAGCAGGCAGCTGGCCCAGGCCCTCTAATCCTGCATGGGCCAGACCTTTTCTCTGGAGCGAGAGGAGTGCAGGCCTGGAGGGGC